>NW_009219578.1:0-746 GCF_000690835.1 Fulmarus glacialis
CGCACGGCACCAGACAGAGGCAGCGCCGCACACACCCCCAGCACCGAGGCCCCGCACCTCTATACATCCACCGTAGGAACCAAGGATGCACCTGCCATAGCAACCAAGCCCCGGCGCACACAGCGTACCGGATACATACATTACAGTAACCAGCCAACGTATCCATACCCTGCTGTAGGTATCCACAACAGCAATCAAGCACCCGCACATATACACCCTACTGTATATACCCGCTATAGTAGTAAGGTATATATCTCCTACATACACCCACCGCAGCTACCAAGCATCAGTGCATACGGACCCTGCTATACGTACCCTGCTATACGTACCCACCGCAGAAACCAAGCATCAGTGCATACGTACCCTGCTATACGTACCCACCAGTGACCAAGCATCAGTGCATACGGACCCTGCTATACGTACCCACCAGTGACCAAGCATCAGTGCATACGGACCCTGCTATACGTACCCACCAGTGACCAAGCATCAGTGCATACGGACCCTGCTATACGTACCCACCAGTGACCAAGCATCAGTGCATACGGACCCTGCTATACGTACCCACCAGTGACCAAGCATCAGTGCATACGGACCCTGCTATACGTACCCACCAGTGACCAAGCATCAGTGCATACCCTACCCGCCCCCCCCAGTGCCCAAGCATCAGTGCATACGGCCCCTGCTATACGTACCCACCAGTGACCAAGCATCAGCGCTTACGTACCCTGCTATACGTACCCACCAGT
>NW_009219579.1:0-956 GCF_000690835.1 Fulmarus glacialis
CCCCCCCAATAAAAACAGGTTTAAGCAGCTGGAAAAAAAAGAACCAAACCCCCAAATCCCAAACCCACAGCAATCACAAAAAGGACATTCATTTCATTCATTTCATTTCCCAGAAGGTAATAAATACTGCTTCCGAAGAGGCTCACTAAGGAAGAACATCCATTGCAGAAACCAACACTGTTACTCTGTTCACAGAAATTAATGTTCAGTTAAGAAAATTGTTAAAGCATGTTAACCTGGTAAAACATCTACTGAACAACAGTCAAAACAGTAGTGAAAATTTACTTGGGAAACACAGCGCATAGGCACTCAAACCATATAATTTTCTAGTGCTTATAAAATTAGTGCCTTCAAATGCCAAAGTCCACTCACAGAAAAGTCAAGAGCTGCTCCAATAATAAAGCAACTGCAAGCCAAACCTGAGATTATCAGAATCGGACATTTTCCAATACGCTTCTAATCAAAGTGAATTATTCAGTGATCAAAGCACGAGAAAATAAGAATGAAAATGTAATCCAAGGTGACTTGTTTGAAGCAGACAAGTTATACTGCAACAGATGGCCAGAACACAGATTTATGCTGTAGTGAGCTTGGGCAGTTTTAAAAGTTGTTTCCTAGCCAGGAAGACAATGTGCAACTCCTACACTAAACGGCTCTTTGCCTCCCAGCTGAATAGCAGGTCCACACAAGCACGTGAGTTTGTACAATTAGAATCAACAAATCGGTGTCTTTCAGTCAGACACAAGAAACTCAGAGTTTCAGGTGCAAAGGTCCAAGGTTCAATTCCTAACGGCAGCGATCCAAACAGGTTCACGGTCATTTAGTGCAAGTAACCGATACGGCTTCTTCTGATGACATGAACCGTTGTTTGGCATGCTGCCGACCAGTAGTAATGCTACAGTGAAACTCAAGAGTTCAACTGGGTTTTCCTTTTCAAGTCTTGTAATTCGGGGGGG
>NW_009219580.1:0-61055 GCF_000690835.1 Fulmarus glacialis
AATTTAAGTTTAAATATATATATTTAGATTCTATAATAGAAAATCTGGAACTGGAGAGAGAGAAAAAAGAAAGACACTGTTTTACTTAAGGAACTGTTAGTGTGGTCCCACTTTCTTGCAAGAATATAGGCAATTTATTCAACTCAGTGGGAGTGTATTCCATCTGTCTAATGAAGAATCTGATTTCCACAAAGAGACACTGCAACTGGGAAACTGTTTTTCCTGAATACGTCATTCTGCTCAGTCGACAAACCTTTCCCTGGGGAGTTTCTGAGATATAGAAGGACATGTTGCATAGAGACAACCTCTTTACTGTTTTATCATTTTATAACAGATAAATGATTTGTCGAAGTTAAATGCCCCAGAATAGGGAAAAGTTTCAAATACAAATCCCAGCAGTCCTCATAATTCTTACAAAACAAATGTCCTTTATACTTTACTGTGAATTTGGCCAATTTAGTAATCTGCTTGTAGCTGTACATAATGTATGTAAGTAATGATTTTTTTATATTGGGTGTTCAAAGTTAACTTCCTAAAGCCATATTTGTGCACCAGTATTTTATTCTAAAAAACCTTTATTTAAAAAAAAAAAGAAATACAAAAATATTTTGTTCCAAAAGTTTTTGAAACTGCAATAATTTTGCAATTTCCTTTTTAGGCTTAGGGCTTATCCTAGCTACATGAAAAATGTGCCTTCATTTTCTATCAACTGTAATATTTCCTTAATAATTTTGAAAGAAAAATAGTGACTCAAGTGAAAATTTTCTAAAGTAGCTGCAATGCAGGAGCCTAAGTCCCACTGAACTAGCTCTGAAAATTTTACCCCAAGACAGACAAGCAGATCTGCAACTGCGTGTACAGTAACAGTCTCTTTTCAGTGAAATTCAGCAGTTTTGTATCCTTCTCCAGCACTTTTTACAATAATTTGGACAATTCAGAATTTCAGCTGATGTAATACTGCCCCCTTTTATTAGAACAGGAAAACATGCTGGACTTCAAACATTTAGTTTTTTAGCTGGAGAAATTATGTGTATTTATGCCGTTGCGTCCAATGTTTGAAATTGTATGACAGGATAAGCTAAAGCATGAAATCAATATAAGTTTATAACAGTGAATGAGGGAAAAAAAGTAATGATTCCAAGCAACATTTTTGCAGGGTGTATTGTGTGTGTTATGACTGGACTTCCTAGGCAGCATATCACGCCAGGGAATTCCCTGCTATTTTTTCAAGAAGTTCAAGGTGTTGATGATTTTTGCTTTTGTATGAATTTCATTGTCATATGTGCTTGCATTGGTTTTCTGAATCAGTGTATTTATAGGATAACAGTAGGGCACAGAGAGCATTGTATTTTTTTTTTTTCTTTCTTTTTTTTCTTTCTATTGTGAGGTTTGATCAGGAATTAGATGCATCTTTGAATAGCTGAATGATTTTAATATCTCTCAGACACGGAGAAGTGTTGCAGTGAATTTATCTTTACAGTTAGAACTTTAAAATGTAATTTGAAATTAACTTCAAAACAGAGCATCTTGGAAAAAAGAAATTAATTCCTGGGTCTCCAACCATATCTTTTAAAGATAAATGTTTCCATTATAAACAAACAAGAAAAAAAAAAAAAATCTGACTTTCAATATAACCCTGAAGCCTGTACTATATCACTAGCTTTTGTAGATATCACAGGAAATAAAATCAGGCTTAGAAATTGTACCGTACTTAAAGAAATGTTTTATCTGATCTCTGTGTATTTAGTGAGGAAGGTGATGGAAGTTGTAACTGCACATGCACAAAGGGGTCAAATACAGCCATAACAGTGGTACTCATGTTATAAGAGTTATGGGAGGAAAATACCATTGCTAACTTTAGCCTCTGTAGGAGAACATAGCTCCATTATCAAGGCCAGGTTTATAATGGGAACCAGGTGCAGAAGGCTGTGGGTATGAAATCTTGTCAAGTCTGTTCCTCAAATTCAAGAGAGAGAAATATTAAAGCTGCTCATGAAACGTTAACTTTCTGTCTGTACGTAGCACATGATTCAGCCTTTAACTGATCACATGCTATTGCTCAAATACTATTTACACCTAAATGTTAATACTCATGCCTACCAATATACCTACAATTTTTTTTTTCAGGTTTACTTTGTATGCTATGTGTTGAAAGACATAAAAATAATGTATTTGAAATTTACACATTAAAAATACATGTTCACTGAAACTGTGGAACTGACAGCAAAAAGACAAAAAGACACAGTGCAAAATCTCTGGCATATGTAGGTCATCTAAATTTACAGATAAGTTAGCTTTGTCACCAGCTTACTAGGGATCCAGTTTTGCACCTATGGAAGAATTTGCTGTGCAGACCTTTATTTTTAAGCATTTTGCTCAATTTCCTTACTTTCCAAAATCGTCTTGATAAAGTTGGTAGTTCGTGCATTTCTGTTCCAATATATTGCAGTTAAATGCTTAGTCCCTCAAATTATGTAGAGGCTGATTAAAATAAAGTCTAAATTATTTGTCTATTGATTAAATTATCAAAATCAATTAATTAAGTGAAAAACATGCAATCTTCGCAAAGTATAAATCATGGAAACTTTATTGGACCATAAATTTAAAAAAAGTTGGACCACTTCAATAATGATGTACATATGTAAGAAATTAAAAGAAAATGCACCTAAACATAAAGAACCTATATGAAACATTATTATTTGAATAACTATATGCACATATATATACAGATGTGTATGTGTGTATATATATACACAAACACACTGTGTAGTGAAGAAACTTCCCATATTAGGTGAAATTTTTCATGCTTCCAGTTCAATCACAAGAGTACTTGGCAATAGGATATTATTTTCAGGAAAGAAACCAGCATGCTCTTTTGGTATTAATAGCTATTTTTGCATTTGAATATTGGCTACTAGAGTTTCTGCCACTACCTATGCTTAATAGTATCCTTGTATGGTCACTGAACACAACTATGTTTTTTATTTCTGTTGCCAGGGCTACTTGAAGGGGTTGCCTAGCTGCAGGTTTTAGACCTCATTAATAATGATGATGATAATAATAATAAAAAGGGGATTTGGCCCCTTTCTTCTATTGCCTTTCCAGCTCAAGAAAAAATGCCAAATACACTGCTTTTTCACTTGCATGGGGTATTTCCTGTGAAAAGGATGAAAGCTTTGCTCTGTTTTGGTCTTCTCCCTTAAATCTTGGAGCAACAAAAAATCCCAAAGGAACAGAATTAGATTAAAATGGGTCCCGAGGGTGAATGTTGGAAAATATGCACAAACGAACAAGGATAATTTTTCCCAAAGGATGATGTTCTGCCATAAAGGATAGTGTCTTTGTGATGACTGTAACAGCATAATGATTGTATCTTATGTACAATACATTTCCTAAGCTACTCAGGAGACTTTGCAGATATATACTGTAATGTATTCCATGGTTTTGTTAGCTTCTCCACAAAACAATAAAGATAGGTTGAAAATTACTGTTCGAACATGAATTTGCTAGGACAGGAATATATTCATTGATTTAAATTGTGGGTCAGAATGGCAGCTGCACAATCCTATCATATCACTTCTTCAATTGTCTTGAGAACTACAGAATACATTTGCATATTATTTCACACTTAGATCCAAGCAGAGACATCCACAAAAGTTACTGCCATTTATTTCCAAGACCTGTGTATTCCTCTAAGTAAATTCACAACACCAAATACATTGCCAATATAACTCTTTTAACTGAAGTAGATCAAGTACAGCAAGGATAAATTGGGATTACTTTCTCTGATACTTCATTACTTTCTAAAATTAAAAATGTCTTCTGTTTCTCAGGTATCATTAGGCTGCATCAGTAGGTATGATAAATTGAAATACAGTTGTTGAAGGATATTTACTTAGCTGCCTGTTTGTGGGATTATACAGTACTTTGTGCTGTCTTAACTGTTTTGCTTCAAACAAAAGAATAAGCATGCTAGCAGGTAAAATTGTCTTCTTTTATCTCATGGAAAGACTTGAGCAAATAATGCAAAACAGTATTTGCAAATGTTTGTTTGAAATCTGATTAACGGAGTTTGACCATGCTTATTCCTTCCTTTGTTTTCTTTTCACAAATATTCATGCAAATGGATTTTTATTGCATTTATTTGCATATGAACATGGACATTTGTGCACAATTAGGCATTTGCTGTTTATGCCCAAATTGCTTACCCTCTGTTCATAAAAAACAGAGGCTTTTATGCAACACACTTCAAACTCCATGCTGACCAAATGAGGAACGCACTATCAGGGAGCACTTCCAGCCCCTGATACGGTGTCAATGCTAATTATAGATCTTTACAGCAACTCTGTGAACTCTGCAGCGATTTAATCTAGGGGTCCTGCAGGCCTTGCTGCACTATGCCTTACCACTGCCATCTTTTTCCTACCAATGGTATGCCAGAGGCAGGTTCATGCGTTTTTCTGTGGTGTTGAAGCTAATGGATACAGGAGTTGATAGATAGAAATAAAAGCTTTCCACTACCTGGGAGGTCTTTTGGCTGAGAGAATTCCCAGTTGCTTTTTTCAGGTAGTTTCAGCAATACTTATCACTGAGTCAGGCATTGAAAACAATATAATTTGTCTTAGGTGACCAACTACAGCATAAATCACAAGCAGCAAACTATTGAACATTTAAGTGCATAGTTCATGCAAAACTCAAAAGTTACATTGTTAGAACACTTACAAGTTACTCATACATGTATAGAAATTGCTGATCCTCCAGGGGTAGTTTGAAAAGATAAGAAAGACTGTATTTGTTGGATAAATTGTTCACTGCACATAGCTTGTCCATCTGTAGTCACATAATACTAACTCCATAAACAGGTCTATCTCAACTGGAAACGTGTAACAGGGTAATAAATGATATTCGACATCAGATTACTCGTACTAAAATCATGTTCAAGTCATAGTAAGCTGTTATAACACTATTTAAAACCTAAAGTATGCCTAACCCACAAGCTGAAATTGCCCAGCTTACATCCTGAAAATCTACAGACAACATTAATTTCCCAGTATTTCACTTTTATGCCTGTGGCCTCTAACATGTTGCAAATGCTTCTATAAGAAAGGCTGGAAAAACATATCAAATTTCTGTTCTCTTCCACTTGCTGACATTCATTAACTGAGGGAGAACACTGAGACAAGGTTTTGGAAAGATCTCCTCTTCACCTCCACCCGTTCCAAAGCAATTTATTAAACAGCCAGTAAGAGAAGTGGACACTTATGGTTTAATGTCAGACCTGTGTTGCTGGGTGCATGCTTTCACTGTTATCTTGCCAAAGGCTTCTTGAGATAGCAGGCAATGGATGCATTCTTACCTCATTGCCATTTTCTTTGCATCCTTGAGTTAGATTGCTAAGTAACAATTTCATTATATGGCTCCTATTCAGATGAGCTATCTTTTTATATACATACAGATTCTTGCTTAGTGCATCCTACTTTTACATGCTTGTTCCCTTCCATTTTGGATGCCAGTACGAATAGAAGCCATCACTGGGAGGATATGCGTTACAACTGTACACAAAGTGAGTCACTGACACATCATATACTGTAAAACTTACTGGTCTGTCAAGGGTTAAGCAGGTTGCCAAAACATATTCAGTTGCCAGCTCTTTGCCAGAATTCTGTTCCTTGCCTGATGCCACTCAAGCTCTTTTAATACTCATGAATAAGATTAGGTTGTATGGCCACACTCTTCCTCCCAAGGGATTCCCCTTTATCAAGGGATTACCTGCATGACCTTTGTTTAATTCCTGTGTTTTATTCTTCAATATCACACTACAGGTCATACTACCTCCTGACAAATGTCTCATTGATGAAGTATATGTCAACTCTTTGTTTCCTTTCAGAAATAACCTAAAATATATAAATACAAGAAAGTATTTTCCTGCAAAGTTTTGCTCCCACTCTCTTTCACCGAAGGTTTATTTTTTCTCTTTCTTTGTAAGGAACGGGCTGAGTTAATATTCACAGTTATAGACTGACAATATATAGACCTGGATACCTATCAGTCCTCTGCACTAAATAGCGTGCTCTGCTATGTAGGATTTCCACTCCATTCAGTGCAAAAGCCATCCGTAGTTTATCAGTATATACTCACTACCATGGACAGGCAAAAGTAATGAACTGCAGTATGGGAAATTTGTAGTGAATGTGTGAGTTATCCTATAAGGGAAGGAGATGAAGTGTACTACTTTCTTGTCTTATCAAGTGATTTCTCTTTATCTCCATCTATGCCATGTTACTGTAGCTACCTGGGAATATGTGTTATGAGAACATGAAGAACCCAGTTAAAAGGGGAAAAAAGCACCCAATTTCCTGTTCATGACCCCATTTAAGTTCTCTTAACGTAAAGCATTTGCTATGTTGAGGATGGCTTTCAGCACATGTGCCTCTGAATTAGTACCCACTTACTTACTTATCTTTCAACTGTTCTGAGATTCCACTCCTGCAGTATTAGGAATGCTCCTAGCGTGGTGCAGGCTACGGTTTAGGTAGTGGAAGTCTCTATCATTCTCTTATCATGAGAGAGAGGGAAATCTTCTTGCAGTGTTTGCAATGATCTGCTAGCTCAGGCCTCCTTTCCTTTTTTCCCCTGCTGCTGCTCTTCCCTGCTGCTTATCCTCACTGTGCTTTTGCTAGGACTCTTGTAGTGTCTCATGGAAACAACATCCTCATATTACTGTTGTGTGTCACATCCTAATTAATTAATAGAATACCACACAGTTTCCACAGTACAATTCCCACTAACATCTTACATGCTGAAAAGTGAATATTATTTCACATATTTTTGCTATAGAGTGGGTATGTTCTCTATACAGTTGCATTCTTGTTGCTAAATCTGCCTTGAATTTGAGTTCACAACTAAGCTAAACACTGAACATTTTCCATAAGCAAAATGCACAATTTATCATGTTTTTGATTGCTTGGAGGTAGCAAAGGAATAGAGATAAAATTGAAAACTGCATTATAAGTTAATCAGTCACATTATTTTTTTCTTTAATATTTCTATTTTGTTAGTGATGAAAGTACTTATTTAGGATCAGACCCTTTTAGGCTGTGCTTTGAACCAAACCAAAGCAGGTATAGTTCCTGAGATGAACTATCTTGAATAGATTTGAAAGGCAAGAGCTATCTAAGTTCTACACACTGCCCCTTCAGTGCAAAGAGGTTCTCAGCAACCTGCAGCTCACTGCCCCCTCAAGGACGTAACTATTTGAGCAACTCCACTGTAAAAGTGGCAAAACATGGCTTTGGAAACAAAAAGTCCCCCCTTCCCTTTTTTTAAACTGGAACATTTCACTGTTTGAGTTTTCAGCATGACCCCATAAATAGCTGAATCAGAACATTTAAAGGATTATGGACTGTTTGTGTTGGGAACCAGTAGGTTGGAGGGTGAGGGATGGGACAGAGCTTCACTGCTGCATTCAGTGTCCGTGAAACTGCGCTTTGAATGTAATGCAGAGTAGGAAATAAGAGTAAGGGAAAGCACAGATGGAGATCCTATAATTTGAATGGTGGATATACAACCAGGTAGCTCCAGAGTATATAGTTCTTTCCTTCCTTTTGGCATCATCCCTTTCAGTTCTCCCAATATATAATCATTTGAAATTCCTCTTATATCTCTGTTTCTAAACCCTAAGAAGAAGCAAACCTGAGCCTTGCTGTTTGCATTCTTCTGATATCAAAGACTCCTATCCCACTGGGGCCCTTAGCCATGGGAGAGGTTTGAGGGAGGGGGAAGAGGTGTTTTTCTTCCTCCTTAGCCTCTCCACCAGATTGCAGGGAGGGTAGGGAAAAAGGAACAGAGAGTAGATTTTAACATTCAAAATGGAGGCTGGAATGTGACTGATACCTGAGCCCAACATACTGCTGCTTATCACTGCTTCTCTTAGCTGATGTGGCAGCAGGGTTGGAGCTGGGTGGAGGTTGGTACCTGATGATGCAGAGTACCCATCCTCTCAAGGGAGTCAGGAAGAGCCTTGGTCAGCCTGTTTTTGCAAAACAGAGATATCTTGTCTCATATAGCAAGCAGTAGAAGGATATTTTTCTTTATATTTAAAATCTGTGTTATAGCTTTACAGGAAGTATTTATTTATTCTTCAAGTTAGCTGAGCAGGAGAATTAGCTAAACAGAGATGGATTTAGAGATCAGCACAATGCAGCAAGATTAAAAAACCCTTTCCATGTGAATTAATGAATTTCAGACTGCTTTTCATAAACTAGTTTTTCAGAAGTCATCTGTGAAGGCTTGTATAAAGAATTTTTAAAGGTAACTTAATGGGATGGAGAAGAGGTTTAAAATTATCTACTGGGGCTGTTGCAGGAGATATTAAATATTGATTTATCTTGGAGTAAGAATCATACTAAAGAGTGAGGCTTGTAGTCAGATCAATTTATCTGGAACACAAACTGTATGGCCGTATTTAGTACAATGTCAACATGAATCTTAAACAGGTAGATGTGAAATGTTGAGCATTTAATCTAAATCAATTGGCTCTCCAAATCTTCAATTAAAAAAAAATATCTTAACAGTTCAAACTGAACTGCTCCTAAATGTTTCAGGCGGTTTATATTAAAAAAAATGCTTCATTTAGTCAGTCATACTATATCATAACCCTCTCCTGTGCATCTTGTTGCAACTAGGAACAAAAATCCATAGTCCAAGGCTTTTCCAAATCTTAAGTTTTTAATACTCCAAACTCTCTTGAAAACCCAATGTAAATCGTTCAAGTAATCTGGCAAATAACACTGTAAGCAATTTTCTGCTACTTGCCACTGCTACTGCACTGCCAAGCTTTTGGTCATAATATAAAAGTTGGCTCAGACTGTACTTAACCAACTAAAACTGATTATGTTCCCTTTTCAGACATAAATAGATACCAGCATGCCAGCTAGTGGTACTGGCTAAAGTATTTTTCAGTACGTGTAAGTGCACATAGGTCTCCAGTAGGAAATCCTTTATCCAAGTGTGACATCAAAGCAGTAAGTCTCAGATAATTTAAGTGTTACATTTGCTTTTGTTTGTACTGTTTTCTTTAAACATATTCATTAGCCAAGAGCAGAGCCTTTAATGTTCCATGACTGAAAAATCCATCAAACAGATTTACGGCAGAGGCAGTGTGGCATAACAGCCAGTGGACTGGCCTAATGTTCAGAAGTCCCGGGTTCAGTTCTCAGCTTAATCATTGACTTTCTAGGTAACCAGAAGATAATAATTTCACCTCTCTGTGCCTGGAGATACCGTTACCAACCTCCTTTTTAATATGGTTTGGGTACTACTAATGCGCAGTGGTAGGTATTACGACTGTCTACACATATAATAGTAAAAAGCTCCAAAATATTGATTGCTTCCCCAGGACATTATTATTCTCTTTCATGTAAGACATAGCTAGAAAGTATGACCACAGTAATAAAGTATACAAGTGTACAAAGGAGTAAGGAAGGTATGAGACAGGAAATTCCCTCCTACTCACAGATTGTATTTGTCCACAGAGCAGCAAAAATCTTCTAATGGAATGGGGTGCTGGAATGTTCCTTCAGTGAATCGCATGAACTTTTCCATATATGTCATCTAGGGTGGATGAATAAGGATAGGGCAAAAGAGAGAAAAAGTTCATTTTAAATGCAGAGAGATATAGCAGGACCAAGTCTATGCTTATGCTGAAAACGAGGTCAAAAATAGGTCTTAAGTGGGACCTAAGTGGCTAATATGCTCTGTGGATGAAACCATTACTTTTGAAACTCCCATCCAAGATTGGTTGTTAAGGTATAAAAGCTTTTTCTAAACTGTCATTGTTACATTGAGCTGAAGAGTACTTTAATGGATATCTTATGTGGGAAATTTGAAACAATCTTTTCATGATAAAAACAAAACAAGGTTTATAAAATCATTCTACTTTAAATGAAAAGCTAGAGAATGGATTTTTGCCAGTAGCATTAGCTATAGATGACTGGCAGTTTTGTCTTTGTATATTGCAGCAGTAAAACCACATAATTTTTTCAGCCTGTAGGTATTCATTTTGCGTTTAAGATGGTTTCAGGTGTAAGGGTTCTTGGATGCTGCATGAAAAAAATGCATAGCCTTCAGTTACCCTTTTAAAGTACTCTCTCTCTTGCATTATTTTGAGTCATACTTCCTGCATGGAAAAGTTACTCCTCCTGAGAGATGTAAATCTCTCCCAGTTTTCCAGGAAGGACGTATTTGCCTGCATTTGCATGTCGGATGTAGCAAATGGAACCTTTATCCTACTTTATCAGTTGCTTTTTTTTGTTTGTTTCGATGAATTTATAGTGTTCATAAATCCAGTTTGGGCTGCTTTTTCCTTGAGTACAAATTTTAAAAACATAAATTATGAGCAACTTAGTTCTGATTGTATTAGAAAGATAAGTAGGTAAATATAGCAATTTCACTGATAGGGAGTTGTTCCTTTGCCTTCAGCTAGGACATTGTTAATGCAAGGTCTTGGCCACTTGCATAAATCCTTATAGGACTGTGTTCTTGGCTTTCTATTGTTTTATTCCTAAACAAGAATAATTCTTCTTCATACCAGAAGGCCTTCAACCTACCTGTCCCAAAGGGAAAAAGGAGTAATCAATAAGAAGGAGAAAGCATCTTTTTCAGCCTGGAAAGAAGTTGTTTAATTTTTATTCTCAGATTCAGTGTAAACATATGAGAACTACACCCTTTGGCCCTGATTCAGTGAAGTGCATTAGTCCATTCTTAATATAAGCACATAAGTATTCCCCTGGAGTTAAGCAGTGACTATCCATGTCCTTGAGGCCTCTGTTGGACTGGAGTAAAAGTACTCAGCATCTTACAAGATTAAGGCCTATACAAGGCTGCAAGAATTTGCAACTCACTGTTTTCATTTGTTTGGTTTGTTTTTTTTTTTCCCCCCATTGAATGAAGATTAAAGACAGGAGCTAGTTGAGGGGTACATCTATGTTATCACAGGCATTATGTACATCATGCTTGATATTGTAATCATGCAAACAGTAATCTTGCCTTCCTGACATAAACAGTAAGCAGCACATTTTCCTGAGGCTGAAAAAATCAGAGAAAAACATGGCAGTGATGGGGGTACAAGAGGCAAAACACTGCATAATGATGTTATTATCATTGTTCTATTGTCACCCATCCTTATTCTTTAGTGATATGTTTTGTTTCTCTCTGAACATAACAAAAAAGGCCTGAGTATAAGCAGAGTAATATATAAGCAGCAATCATAAAACGCAACCTTGAAAAAGTATACTTAAAATGCTACCAAAAAAAAAAAAAAAATCAGATTGATAAATACAGAAAAAGCCTACTTAATCTATATATGCATGCTATGCAATTATATATTTACATCCAGCACAAGGCAAGGCATATACTTGAAGACAGTAGCATTTGGTGGGATTTTGTTAACTGCCTTGATTGCATTTCTAATTCTAAATATGAACATGAACATTTAAGCCCAAGTGTCTTTTGCATCACCAATTTAAACTACTTCAGGTGTCTTCCTGAAAATTGAATGGAACAGCCATGTCTAGAGGCCTGCATTGCTTATAGAGATAAACAAAAAGGGTAGGTACCCCCAGTGACTCGTTCAGAGTATCTGGGTTAGATATCTGTACTTCCAAAGCCCTGGAGGATTTATCCTAATGGAGCTACTGGAATCTGTACTTACAATATAAAACACTATTCATGTTCAAAGATTGCTGTAATAAAATGCTCAAGACTCAGATTCAGATTTTCCCTGAAGTTTAGTTCTTTAATTGTAAAAATACTTGCAAATTGAGTATTTTAAATACGTGCTTTTAAATCTTTATAACTGCTACCCACATGTAGAGTAGGAAAAGTGCATTTATTGCTATTTGATAATTGATGATTGCATCATGCAGTCAATTTTTATCAGTTTTTCCAGTATTGTTTGAACATGTCACAAAATCTGACATGTGCCTATCATAAGGCACAGTTGAAACGACAGAATGAAAGTATCTATGAGAACATCATCTGTCTTTCTCTTAGCTTTTATAGGTTTAAAATCAAACATATATATGTGTCTGCATGCGCTTACATTTCCATATTGTTCATAAAAGAACATGATATTGCTTCTCAAGATGTTTGACCAGTGGCGTGTGTGTATGTCTGTGAATGTCTGTGTGTGTGTTCTGGATTTTTTTAAGACCTCTCTTTTCCCAACTTTGTGTGGAGGGCAGCTGAATTTGCTTTGTGCTGTTGAGGTTTGCAGAACACCGCAATGAAATTGAAATTGGTGACTTCTTTTCTGCCCTTTTTTTTCCATTCCAAAAAAATTGTTGTGCTGAACCTAGAATAGTTTTGCTGGTTGTTATACCGCTGTGGCTTCTTGCTAAAGCTGTTTCCAGCCTGGAATATATTACTAGATGATTAAGAGAAAAGGAGATTCACAGTTTTAAGGCTAGTAACCAGATCTCTGATCTTCTAAATTCTGTTCTGAATCTAATGCATGACAATACTTTTAATGAAATTTAGTCATAAATAGAAAAGTTTGGGGAAGCATGCAGATATACGTACAGAATTGTCTAAATTTGGTAAAAGTATTTCTGTATACTTTTATGGCATTTCAATATCTCCATTTTTAAATACTTGGTGAAAATGAGGCCATAACTGATAAGGTCCAACCAGCTGCTAAATTAAACTGAAATAGAGCAAAATGTATATTATTATTCCTTTGTAGTATTTAGTCTACTAGGAAAACCAAACCTTTGTTTTGTCATGTCCTTATGCATTTATTCTTGTAATTAAAATATTAGAAATTTGAACGACCATTCTGAAGGTCCAAGAGTAGCTATTGAATTGCTTCCATTAGTCACTTTACAGAACAGAAAAAAACCTCCAGTCCTGCTACTTCCTAGTAGAAGTGTATATCAATTGTAATTTGTGTTTATTTTCATCTGTCTCTCAAAAATGCATATATATGTGTTTAGTTAAAAGAAAATGTGGGGTTTTAAATGGTTGCATTCAGATTCTTTCTAATTACAAGGTAGATAGCTTTGGTCTATACCATTTACCAGTTCTGCCTTAAATCCAGTCAGCAATACCTGATGTTATAAAAGAAAATTAACTCTCTCCCTAGAAGGTTCCTAGTTAATCATCTGTGGATGTTGGTCAGGAGGGAAGGGAGCAGCAGAGAGAATGAGGGAATTTCTCTCTGACCCCGACAGTTGAACAGCTTACACTCTGGAACACAAGATTTGATTATCTTAGCATGTGTTACTACAAATGTTATTAACAGTCATAAAATTATCCAGCTCTTTTAAAAACAAGCGACAGCCCAAGCTTTGGACTCTTTCTGACCTCTAGTGAATTCTACAGCCGTATTATGCAGAGTGTAAAGTAGTAACTCCTTTTGTTTGCTTTTCATTTACCAGCTGTTAATTTAATTCATTGTTCCTTTGTTTTTCAAGGACTAATGACTTCTCATCAGTCTAAGGTGGAATTCCACAGTTCATGTGATTTTTTTTTTTTTTTTTTTTTAAATCTTTACATTTTAGTTGATGTGTAATTTTATTGTAGGCTGCTGTATGAATTTGCTGCTGAAACAAAGAGTTAATCAGAAAGTTCTCAGATACTGCCATGCATCATGCCTTTGTGCATGAATAAAAAGTTGGAAACCGCATGAAAGCAGTAGTTGGGTTACCACACAACTGGATATGCTTAAGTCTGAACGCTTCATAACTCTAACTACTGGGGAGTTGCAAACTTATAAATAACCTTGCAATTGGTTAAAACCATATTAGAACCATATGAACAAAAACATAAAGCATTTGGTTAAGGGGGCTCAGTAAGTGCAGTAATCCTGTTGAAAGTAATCTAACCAGGGCAGATCCATAGCTTAGGAGTGCCTGCAAGTGTGGCAATAGTTACGGGTGTGTCAATACTTCATGTGTAGGAGGGCATAATATCCTACTTAGGTGGAAACATTTGCTAGCTGTTCTTTTTCTTGGTTTTTAAAAATATTTTTAAACTCATACACTTATTTTTAAAGGCAAGCTTCAATGCACTGAAGTCTATTAACTTATTAGTATGTGCTGAATGCTCCCAATAATCAGGGAATTAATCGAAATCCGTCTTATTTTTGTTCGGAGGTCAAGATGGTTACTGCTCATACTAACCAGAGGCTCTAGGAATTCTGATCTTTAAAATCAGACTTCTGAAATAATTAGCTAAAGAGAGTGTTTACAAGTAGGCCATTTGGGTTTGCATTTATTTATCTGATGAATTTTTTGCCTTTCGCACTCCAGTTTCAAACTTTTTTTTAGACACTTTAAATTTTGATGAAATTGCAATTCTCTATTTTGACTCCTGGGTCCTAAAAGAAGAAAGTCCCATATCATGACAATCCCTGTGAAATTCTGTTACTGAACAACTTTGAAGTATTTTCTGCTTGTGATGGTCTTGCATATGTCACATTGTCACATGGAAGCCAGCTGAGGCTTGCCAGTCAGGCAAAGAAATTTTAGTGTAAATTCCCTGTTATCTGCTTTTAATCTCTTACTTTTCAGTTATGCTTTAAGATGGAAGAATATATTTAAAAGGGGACCTAATGGCTTCTCTCTCCCCACATCTTTTCAAGCAAGCTGTTTGCTTTGAAGCACTGTAATGTAACACAAATCTGTAGTCTGTGGCAGGGATGATAGTCCATGCTGTATGTTCAGCATACAAAGATAGTACTGGAACAATTTATGAACAATAAAGGGGTCTTCAAAAATTGAAAACAGCCATATGTCAGGGTGAAAATTCACTGAACTGTCCCTCTTTGGTTCCTGAAATCATTGAATTCAGGCATTTCACTTACATAAAAAATAACGTAAGGTCAGGTTGTATCAACATCATAGAACTTAGCATATCCTTCATTCGTGCAACCTGCAAATCAGTGGTTGGAAAAGATACTTTGTATCTTGTAATATCTTAAAATATCAGCATTCCTACAATAAGCTTGCCTACTTTGCTAATTTAATTTCTCCAGTTTCTTGGAGCAACTCCTGCTGCTATAATGTTGGAAACAAGTTCTAGATATTCACCACAGTTCTGCAAAACCAAAGGCCTTGCTTTTAATTGTAACAATAATGCCACTATTGTGTTTATCTACTTTGCCATCCGAAGAATTCCAGCAGTTGCATGCCTGCACACCAGTAGGATGATTGACATTGTTGTAATAAGGTTAATGTTTAAACTTCCCACCCGTAATAACTAAAATATCCAGAGATAAGGCTGAAAGTCAATTTGTAATTATCCCTGCTGTGCCAAGATGTTGCAAAAGATTCTAAGTGGAGGGTAATTTAACTTTTCAGTCCTAGCCGTTAAAAAGTAGCAAGAAGGTGAAACGCTTGGGATGTTTGTATCTTGACTTTCCAGGGGGGAAAAAAGGTTTTGTGATTCCTCCTTATTCAAACTGGGAATAATTTTCCCTGCGTTATACTGAAAGTGTCCTTTTTATGTTTTGAATATAGTAAGTTGTTTGCCTGTTGTTTACTGTCCATGGTACATGAAAGGAATAGATCACAGTTAGCAAATAAGCTACTAGAACATTTAGTATGCAATAATTCAATTTAAATACATTTCATACATAAAGACAACATGTGATAATTATTTGTAGTCATTCTAACTAAAGTACTGTCCTCAGAAGAAATAATATCCTTTCAGTCATATGCTCTGTGGCTTCTGTGAATGACCCGTATTAATTCAGTCTCTAGAAACTGGCTCTTTAAATTAATGTTGGTAACTGCTTCCATGCTAGACTATTGAAATAAAGGGTATTACATCATTGTCCAAACACGTCTACTTAAATAAAAAGTATTTGTTTGCAAAAAACATATATATTTTAAATCTTTTACACAACGATCAGCATGCATGCCATTTTCCATTTCAGACTAAGCATACACTTTAGATGTGGAAAAAGCAAGCATGTTGAAATAATTTGAGGCATGGGTATAGTCGGATCAGTCTTGGTAATCCAAAAGGGAGGGGTGCCCAGTGTATTATTACATTTCATATATTATTTTTCAAGAGATGGATGCAATCAGTCATCTTCTCGCATATGGTTTGAAAAAAAATTGTCTTGCTGGCAAGTAAACTGTTATTTAAGTACACAATCCACGGTACTACAGAAACAGTTTTGCCAAACTTGTCCAAGTATTCTCACATCCTTAAAGATGGTATAAATATCATTTATAGCAAGCCGTTTACTTCAGACTATATGGAATGCCTTCCTGCTCCCCTGATCTAAGTGTCCCAGTTTGCATTACGGCCTTTATTGCTTCTGTTTGATGGAGTGATCAGTAAAAATTTAATGACACTATAAAATAATAAAAATGTCATTAATTTACCACGGATCTTGGATGCAGTGGTTGTAAAGTTACATTAATAAACAGAATATTTTTTACAACAAAAAGCATTGTTACGTGGGAACATATAAATAACACACATAAATTTAAGAGCAATTTTACTGTTAGCACACACATTATTATGGAATAGCCAATAAGTGTATAAAACATAGTATATAAAATTTTATGAAAATATACTGTGCACATCAAAAATTCAGCTTTTATCTAAGTGCAGAGAAAAGCCATTACTGTGTGCTTACTGTTTCATTGCTGTTCTTTCACAAGATCACAATTTTATATTTGTTTCTAGTCATTTGAAGTTTGCAGCCTTTTCAGAGGTAGGGGCTACTGCTTCCTTTCCCTTTACTCCTTGCTTCACTATATCATTCTTTTACCTTCCACACGTGAAGAAAGAATCGATACTTTCTGCCAGAACGTGACAGAAAAGTTGCTAATTTAATGCAAAGCTAAAAATAATGCCAAAGGGGTTGAGAGGCTTGCTTGGCGACTCTGGAAATAAGGGATAACTATCTAGCAGTCTATCTGTCATCACTGGGGCTGCTCCTTCACTGACTGTGATAATATGTGAATATGATGGATGCCACAGCCTTGTGGCTCATAACATTTAACATTCATCAGCTCTCACTAACGGGGGCTTTATAATTTAAATATCTTTATTTAATATGCAACATCTACCTCATACATCATAATTTCAAAGCACTTAGAGAACCAACAGTCCTGCAAGACAGTTGAGCAGACTTTAATTTTTTCAATAACTTTTATGTTTTCTGCATGTTTCTGACTGACAACGCATAAATAAGTGCCTAATCATATCACAGAATGGAAAATTAAGATTTGGCTGCTAAGAAGGATCTTTTTTCTCTTCTTTTTCTCATTTTAAAGAAGTGATTATTTTTACTGTGTGTTCAACGTATAAAGAAGCACAAAGGATCTGAATTGTGCTGGGAAGAGCTCTCAGTTTTCTAGTGCAAACTCCAGTTGACTGTGTTGATCTAGTCATGAGAAAGGGTTGTCAGTGTCACGTCCTAAAGCCTTTTTCTGAAATTTAAATAGGAAAATTTAATGTGCCTATACAGCACATATAAGCTCCATAGCCAGTACAAAAAATAGTTCAAAATAGATGTCCAAAATGCTTTTTCACAGGAAACAAAATACCAGCACTGTCCATAGCAGTGCACTTTACTACAAACTCACCAAAAATTTCTATTAATGTAGGTTAGGGAGGCAGCAATATATCCAGTAGTCGATGTACATGTGTGCAAATATAATGCACGTGTAGGTAACAGATTTGTTAGTGCAGCTATGTTGTGGTGGATTGACCTTGGCTGGATGCCAGGTGCCTACCAAGCTGCTCTATCACTCCACCCTCAGCAGGATGGGGTGGTGGGGGTGGGGGAGAAAATAAGGTGGAAAAAACTCGTGGGTCAAGATAAGGCGGTTTAATAAAAGCAAAAGCAAAGGCCGTGCGCGGAAGCAAAGGAAAACAAAAGATTTATTCTCTACTTCCCATCAGCAGGCAATGTCCAGCCACTTCCCGGGAAGTAGGGCTTCAGTATGCGTAGCGGTTGCTCCAGAAGACAAACGTCATAATAACGAATGCCCCCCCTCCTCCTCCTTTTTCTTAGCTTTTATTGCTGAGCAGACGTCATATGGTATGGAATATCCCTTTGGTCAGTTGAATTCAGCTGTCCTGGCTATGTCCCCTCCCAAGATCTTGCTCACGCCCAGCTTGCTGGTGAGGGGGGAATGTTCGAGAGACAGCCTTGATGCTGTGCAAGCACTGCTCAGCAGTAGTCAAAACACTGGTGTGTTATCAACACCTTTCTAGCTACCAATACAAAGCACAGCACTATGAGGGCTGCTATAGGGAAGATTAACTCCATCTCAGCCATACCCAATACATATGTATAGCCATTTACTTTTAATGAAGATATGTCATTTTTTGTTCATATAAGAATATTATGTACAGAATCAATCTTCCTCTCAGTCCTTGCTCATATTAGGAAAAAGGTATACTTCTAAAGGATTTTTAGTGCAGGTAACTATTCTCTTCAGGATGAATTCAAGACGGCAGCAAAGACAAATCCCATAAAAAAGGATTGGAGCCTAGTGGGACAAGTTTCCTCTCTAATAATAAATTTCATATGAATTTGTTGTACTTCATGGAATTGTAAAGGCATCTCCTAGATAAAAACATTATTAGTATTGAGGAACATGTTTCTGTTTTTTACAGTTCTCTGAATTTGTCTAAATGTAATGCAAATATTGAAAATTTTTAAATTATCACTATGAAGATTATTTTCAGTAAAAAAGCAAGCAAAGGAATGACTTTAAAAGGCATTTCAAAGACTTAAATATAGCTAGCTTTGTTACAGCTTTTTATGAATTAGAAGGAGAGGGTTATGAAATAACTATAAATACATCTCCTTTGTTTGACAAGAGCAGGTATTTTTGATGTAAGTGCTTTCATTTTACTGTTCCTGAACCTTATCATGTAATTTTCCCTTTTCTCCTTCCATGTCAAAATATTGATATTCTTTCAGAAACTTTCTTTTTTTCTTCTTTTTTTTTTAACAGAATATTTTCTGGTAAAATCAAAGAGAATGAATGACTAGAAAGATATTTCAAGTGTGCATATTGATACGTAGCAGGGTCTGTTGATTTTTATAGCAGAAAGGTATTTCTCCTTCTTCTGAAACGCACTTAAAGGCTGTTCTTCCAAGAATACTGCAGGTGCTGTATTAACATCCTTAAGAAAAAGCTTTTAGCGCAAATATTTTGGAAGAGACAATATATGTGCCAAAAGCTGTTTTCTTAGTACTGATCTTTGTTTTTATCTCAACTGCAAATCAGCCCTTTCCAATGGAACGCAGAAGCTTTGACAAACTTTTTTTTTTTATTCTGTCTACCAGTAAAACAGATCCCATCCTGATGATTCAGGTGTATTGTTACATTGCACAACATCTTTCAGTTGGGCCTCTAGTATTGCAGTGCCTTTCTGCAGTCACATTTCATTTGTAACTCTTCCTTTTCTCATGAGTTGCTTTGTATATGTAAGCTCCTTCATCAACCACAGATTTTACAGAAGAAAATACATTAAGAAGTTAACCAAATATAAAATGTAGAGTTATTTTGTTTGACAACTGGAAGATTCTGAGGAACTTTTATAAATGCAGTTAGTACCTGAAATGCCTCAGCTGCATGTTGTGGCAAATCCAGTGTCAGGTTGTGCTTTCTTGTCTTCCTCTGCAAATTAAACAGAAAATAATTTAACAAATCCATGGCTGAAGGAATCGAAAGAATGAGGAATCAAAAGAATTCCTCAGTTGTGGGCCTCATAGGGTTTTATTACTGAAAGATAATGATAATAGAAAAATAATCACATTGGAAAACAGAAGTGTGTGGAGGTGGAGCAAATGAGGATTCAAGGCCATCAAGTATATTTTGTCCTTAAGAACATTTCCAAGTTTCTAACCGTCTTGCAGGAGAGAAACTCCTAATGTTTTCTTCTTATGTCTAGTATGCACAGCACAGAAGTAGGTCACTGAACAATAGACTGAACAGCAATCAGCACTCTACTTCTGCATAATGCATTAAGTATAACATGGAGAAACTGTTCGTAAAGCTGAAAGCTGGTATTTCATGTCTGTAAATTCAAGCTGACATGACATTTAATATTGTTTCATAGTAATGAACAACAAGGTTTCATTCATTCACAAGTACAACATAATGCCAAGTTTAGTCTGAAGAGGTAACAACAAGGCAAGAGGGAAAACATGCTATGTTCCTTCAAATGAGAACACTAAATTAATGATAACCATTGAACGCCTTGCTACTGATACACAGTACTACAGAGAGTACTATTGTGAGACAATATTACGGTGTCATTTATAGTGCCCCCGTCCAGTAGTTGATTGAAGAACTGCGTTAACACATAAAATACCTTTCAGTTTCCACTTTCTGGTTCCAGGTTTCCTATGGAGGTCTCCAGCTCTCAAAAGCTTTCTGTTTTTCTAGAAGTGAGCATTCTTTTTCCTTTTTTTTTTTTTTTTTAAATCTCCTTAGGTTCCCTTTCCACTGAGGTAAAATTTAAATTCCTAGACAAAATAATAATATCAGTTCTGTCATCTATTATTCCTTCTTTCAAATACTTGTCTTTGAAAACCTCTTGCAAAAAAATCAGACTTGTGTTTTCTCAGAGGTATGAATGCAAACTTGAATCTCATAGTGGGGAAAAGTGCTTTTTCCATTAAATTAGCAGTATATTTTATTACAAACTCTTCTTTCAACTTCTGAATTTTCATGTCTCCCAAATGTTGATTGTCTTTTCCAGTTTAAGTTAGAAAAGTGGAAAGGCAAAGTGAGCAGCATCGATGAGCACTGTTTGCTGCCAAGAGTGTTTTGTATTTGCATGTACAATCGTTTATGCATTATGGCAGTGCAGATCAAAATAATCTCAAAGTTTCTGTATATGTTTCACATTTAAAACTGATTTTCATAAATGCAAACATTCAGAATCTGTAAAAAATTGTCCCTGAGCTAAAATTCTGATTAAATGCACTCATTATTTGTTCAGATTTAAAAAATAAGGCATGTATCAGTGCATACACGTATGCACAGGCATATAATGAGAACTAACCTATATGGAGCATTAAGACTACTTCTGTTCTTTTCCAGGAGAGAACAAGGTTTGAAAATTTAGGCCCACAGTTAACAGGGAAACCCAATGAAGATGGAAAACTGGGCCCTGGTGTCATCGATCTTACAAGGCCAGAAGATGCAGAAGGTGAGTTGCAATTTTCACTAAAGGTTATAGAACACTGCATCACAGAATGGTATGGCTGAAATGCTGCCAGTGTCATAAGTACTGTTTAGCTTACATCCCCGGGTAACACTTGAACGACTTCTGTGTGTTTTTGTGAGATTGTAGTAAGTCCATAGCAAAGGGCGGATACATGAAAAGGACTGTATAGCCCTCTAAGCCCTTCTGCAATGCAACTGTTTTTTCCCCCCCAGCAGCTGTCAATTAAGTGTTTACATTTTATACTATTAATAAAAGTGTAGGAAACATTGAGAAAATTATCTCAGCAAGGCAATATATACATATATACACCAGTTTTTAAGGATTTAGCAGCTTTGAAGAAAGTTAGAGCTCTTTAAGAAGTCTACCCATCAGTGCACTCGCAAACTATTCAAGATATAGCAAGCACAATTTTATTGACAGGCAGCTGTCAAATGATAATGGAAAAATATTTCACATTTTCTATATGAAAATGTCTTTTTCATGATAGAAACCTTCAGTGCATTTGCACTCATTTCAGTGAGAGTTCTATATATCAGGCATGTGGTGTGAAGCCACAGGTGGAAATCAGTGTTTATCAAGACTGAGTTTAGTCTCTAGCAGGATTACCATGCGTGCGCTGGAAGTGGATGCCACTGGTATCCTCTCTACCTATAATACATTAGAAAAGAACAGATAGATACATAGATAGGAACCCTACCAGTCACTGTAGTAAGATTAATGTACTATTCATATAGAATATTATGCAACATTTTGCCCCCTCAATTTACTTCTCTTTGAGAATCATTTTGCGCTTTTTTAACCTGACAAGTTCTAGTTATGCCACTGTTCTTGAGAAAAGGTTAAAACATCCCTAAATGTTTCCATTAATATCCAAACATCTGCCAGGTTCAAAATTTGTTTTTTTTCTTGGATCAAAAGAATAGGACCAATAAACTTGTTGACAAATAGGGTTATTTTCAAATGATTCTTGAAACACTGCAACAGAATTTTTCTGATAAAAAGGCATTAATATTTCCTGTATAGAGAAATATTCCTATGAGCACATATTCTGTTCTGTTTCTCTGTGACCCAGAAACAAATGGTCCGGGTAAGGTCTCACGAATTGTCCCTTCATTTTGAAGTGTGACAACAACAGCACATGTAGATGTTATCTTTTCTTTACCGTATAGGTAATACATGATATTCCTGTGATAAAACATCTTAGAGCCCTGATTCTCCTTGCTTGCCAACCGACATACATTATCCTTAATCAGTCTCTAGGCAAACCAAAAAAGCTGAATTTAAAAGTATTTTGGGCAAGGACTTGTATACAGTGGAGAAGCATACAGAGGAATAGTTAACTCTCAAATTTAATTCAGCAAAACATTCCTACTTACTGGCTTAATATCATGATCAGCTTATCACATGGAACTGATACATGTACCAGGAGCACATGCTGACATGTTTTTTGTTTAAATTTTTTTTTTAAGTATTTTGATATAGTCAGGATTTCAGGTCTCCATAACAGTAAGATAAGATGATGACTGAAGCTCATCAGCCATTTATTACAAATAGTATTCAGAAGGAGGCTAGCACCTTAATGAGACATTTCAGATCTTCCCTATTTATTTATTTATTTATTTAATTAGTTCCTTATAAAACCAATAATTTCCAGATTTTCATTTTCAGGGAGCTATTATTTATTAGCTTCATTTATTCATCCTTTATTAGATGTGATTGGCCACTGTTGTATTGTCTTTAAACAGAAAACTAATGAACAGAATGTAAGTAAAAAATAACTTTCAGACAGGTGTTTTGCAATGATTTTTTTTTAGAAAAAACTACTTAGGAGATACATGGACTTTCAAAAGTACTTGTTGACTAATCAGTTATTTATAAACTGTTTGTAAAGGAATTTCCATCCTGCGGCAACTTCTCATATTTCAACTTATTGAAGGATATTTTTTTCCTCATTTGGGATGAAAATTTGCAACAGAATACTTACAGATACACAGTTACTGGTTCATATGACATCAAGTCCCTGACGACTTTCTTGGTTTAGCTCATTTCCTTCAATTCATCCTTTCTCTTTCTAGTGTCCTTAATTTAGTATCTTGATATACCTTGTGGTACTGACAGCCCCTTCTGTTACTGGATAGTGCAGAATGAAGCTTTGACATATGTAACCCAAGCTACAGTGATGTGTGCCAGCTTAAGGACAGTGTGTATGTCTTTCTAGAACTAGTGGGGCAGTTTGAGGCATGGTGTGTTGCCACATGGGAAATCTGAGTTCATGAATGGATTCAGATTTCCAGACTTTATTTAGCAGCCAAGAGATGTCTCTGGAAAAGAGGTGCTGGATGAATACCTTTGCTGATCTGAAAAAAAATGTTGGCGGGAGTTCAAAATTGAGCTGGTTATTTGTCCTTCTAGTTGTAGACAAGGTGAATTTAGATATTAGCTGGATATAACAAAAAAAAAATTTCAAAATATCACCTGAGTTTTGCCCCTTATCTTTGGCAAGCTAGCTAAGAGATGACACTTCTAGCATGGCATCATTTAGAGTGGAAGTCCATTGAAAACAGTGCTGCTGAAATATCAGCAGTTAAACTGAGACCTCTGACGTACTGTACCATGCTACAGACTCTGTTCGTCTTCAAAAATATTAACGCTTCTAATTGACATGAAAGTATTACAAATCCTTCTAGGTTTGCCATGTCACAAAGTTTTTTGTATGTGTTGCTATTATTTTGTGTTTCCATATGTGTCTGTTTCAGTACTAGGTTACTAAGAAACTTGAGAACTTATTCTTTAGAATCATAGAATCATTTAGGTTGGAAAAGACCCTTAAGATTAGCAAGTCCAACTGGTAACCTAACACTACCAAGTCCACCACTAAACCATGTCCCTAAGCGCCATATCTACTCCTCCAGGCATGGTGACTCAGCCACTTCCCTGGGCAGCCTGTTCCAGTGCTTGATAACCCTTTCAGTGAAGAAATTTTTCCTAATACCCAATCTAAACCTTCCCTGGCGCAACTTGAGGCCATTTCCTCTCGTCCTATCACTTGTTACTTGGGAAAAGAGACCGATACCCACCTCGCTACAGCCTCCTTCCAGGTAGTTGTAGAGAGCGATGAGGTCTCCCCTCAGCCTCCTCTTCTCCAGAATAAACAACCCCAGTTCCCTCAGCTTCTTCTCATAGGACTTGTTCTCTAGCTTCATTGCTCGTCTTTGGCCTCCTCTAAAAAGAGAGCCTTGTTGCATTTTAGTGTGTTGCCAAAGTCACAATCTCAACTGAATGTCAAAGGTTCCTAATAGCCATAGTCATATTCTTCGAAGACTTAGTGTGTTTCACACCTTCCCTTCTGTTTTGTTATTCTTACTTACTTTTAATCTTTTTTTCAATTTTTTTTTTTAGATATCATTTGAGTGCAGGTTGCTGTAGACATATTTAGATAATATTTATGTGTTCTGTTGTGTGCTTTTACGCAAATAACACAGTCATATAGAAAATAAAGATTTATGAAGTAACGTATTGGTGGTCAACTTTTGACCCTCTATCTTTCTTCATCAGAAATACATCCAGATCTCTGAGGTCCAAATGCAGTTGTGATAGAGTGAGTGTGTGGCTGTTAGATCTGTCAGGTGGTTTTACTTCCATCACCAGAATTTTAGAACTTTAGAATTATGAAATTTACTACATTTAGAGAAGATATATTGACTACTTGTAGAGGGCTTTTTTTGGGATGGGGTGGGGGGTGTGGGAAGAATGGTGTAACAGATTTATTCCTGAGCCAAGGACTCCAAATTTAGTCCTACTGCTGGCCATAAACTGGGGGGAAGTGCAGTTTGGGCTGCATCCTGATCCCCCAACTGATCTAGGCCAAGGGGGACTATGGAAGTGCAGTTCCACTCCCTGCCTACCTGCACACCTGCATTTCCAAAGGAAACTAAAGTGTGCAGAGACATGGTACATGTCTGTCTCATCCCCGCAGGCAGCCGAGATAGACCAAATCTGGGAAGTGCTTCTGGTTCCCATAGCTTTGACACAGCCTTTAAGGTTCAAGTAATTTGTTATAAGAAATATCAGCAGACTTCTGTGTTTTATGGAATGCCTTTGTAATAGTATCTAGCAATGATTTCTCTGTAGTCCTTATATCTTTCCTATAACATATGGCAGTGATCTGAGTTTGACAGGATCAGAGTCGTGTTTTCCTTTAATTTTAGGAGTGCTTGCGGTACTGGGTCATTGATCAGAAGCTAAAGCTACATATTTTTTTTTTTTTGAATCATGAATTATAAGACAAGTCTTAAAATTGTTTAAATTTAGCTCTATGCAATTATAAGACAAATATGAAAGGATACTGCAGAATGACTTTTAAGATTAATGGTAACTAGGTGTACTCTCAGAGATGACCTAGCATATGAAGTTGTATTCAAAGCTTATGTTACTCATAATGACCTAACTGTCATCTGAATGGAGGCCTGAAAATCATCAACACGAGTTTTATATTAAATATGACATAAACCAACATCTCTATTACTTCCTTAGCCACCAGCAGGACTGGGCAAACTATATTAAAAATAATGCTCAGACTGTATTCAGAAACATTGCCACTGACTGTGACACCACTGATGAATGATCCACAGCTATTAGACTTACATCATTACCTGGAAATCCCAGTAGTCATGTTAAAATATGTAATACAATTGTAGCTAGCAAAATTCAAAAACATGATTTGAGAGCCTCATAAATGTTTGGTGACTGGTATGCAAAATTATAAACAACAGCCAATTATAGAACTAAACAAGGATTTTTTTTTCCTCCAAATCTCATCATTTTAAAGGAAACATCATTCTTTCTGTAGGCGGCTTCATAATTTTGAACATTTGAGACTGTCAGTACTGAAATACCGCTAACTAGCGTGGACACACCAAGACAGCTTTAAATCTAGTTACAGGTAAAACCCCTTTTTGAATGTGACTGACACACATCAACTGACCAGAGTGTGTAGAATATAGTCAGGAGCCATAGGTGAGCCCTGTTTAAATTCCAGGTGGGGAAACCTAAAGTGTTTAGTTCTTAGTTATCTGAGAATATTGGATCATCTGAATATGTTTTTTTGGTTCAAGTTCTAAAAAAGATATTCCTTTCACAGATGCTCACTTTTGGTGATAGTGCTGCTTCTTTTGAATCATATAATGTGCTCTATGTTTATGGATCTTGTGCTGTATAATGTGCTCTGGATCCATAAACATATAATGTTTATGGATCCTTCTGTTTTTGTGGTTGTGGTCAGATGCTTTGGAAATTTGTAGGAAGTATGGTAAGATTTTGTTTTGTAGTAGATAGAAATCTGCAGAATAGTCCTAATGTTCCTATTGACAATTACTGATTTTACCTTAGCTCAGGTTGCACTGTGGTTTCCTTCAGCAGTCATAGTCAGGGATTCAAATTCCATCAAGACCTGATCTTCATTCCTGCCAAAGAAGGATCTGTTAAAATAGTTTTCTTGATTGGATCCTGGGCTCAGGGCAAAAACATCTGAATATTATTGTTTTGCCACTGCCTCACTGTGTGATTTTGTAAAAGAGAAATAACTTCTCTGTGTCCTGTTTTCCCAAGTGAAAAATCAGATGCATTGTGAAGCTAAATTCATTTTTATAAAGCAAATGGAAACAGATGAAAATGCTGTATTAGTACTTAACATTTAGTTCTATGTTCATTTGTGTTAATATATTAGAATCAGGGGCTTGTGAGTTAAATATTTGCCATTTGGGACAACACACACAAAGACCTTTTCTTCTGAGTCCTGTTTTGATGTTTTAATTTGTTCTATTTCTCATATGGTAGTTTTCTTGATTCTGTAAACTTTAGGTTTAGCACTTGCTGCTTCTTCCTTTGATACAAATCTACCAGTGTGTGTTAAGCATGGACCATAGTTCTGAGGATAGGTACATGCCTGCTAGTTTAGATTATTTAAAATTTAGATTATTTAAAAACAATTTAAAATAACGTGGTGGGATCTGTCTCTCCACTTTACCTGTATCTATGTATTTACTTTATCCTTGTATTAGACTAATACTTTTCAAAATCTCCCAAAGAATAACTTTTCCTATGAAACCTAGATGTTGAATCAGTCATTAAGAGGTATCTTGGAGTCCTCGGCATAGGATTGGTACCAGCCCATCTTCTTAAATTCATTGACTTAGTGCCTGTGTCCTCCTTAGTGCCTGTGTCCTCCCTTTCACTGCCTGTTGTCTCTTACTTTAATTTGTTAAGTTCCTTGTTTTAAATATTGTGTCACTGTTTGAGATTATATAGCTTTAAGCCTTATCTGTTTGATGATGGTATCTTTGACCATGCTCCAAGTAGGCTGAATGCAAGCCAGTTGGGGACCGTGAGCTGCATAACCATTAGTAATAGACTGGTTTCAGTAGTAAGCCCTAGCTTGATCTTACTAATTCCAGTGCAGATATACACAGTTTTTGGTCTGAACCTGATTTCGGACCTGAACCCAAGCTTGCAGGAGCACAAGCTCACCTTTGCTTTTAAAAGAACGTATTTCTATTCAGCAGTAAGCTTAAGAACCCAGTTCTGCAGCATTTCAGATGGTGGATTTGCTGACCAACATACAAAGTCAATGAATTGCTCGATATTTGCAGCAGTTAACAGCAGTCTGTCTTTCTATGTCCATAAAATTAGCACTTCCCATTCATATTTGACTTGGGCTAGCCACATTGCAAGGCATGTTGTAGTACAATGGGAGATTCTACCTGCCCAAAAGCAAGGGAAATTGAATGGCAGAGAAAGAAAGAAATGGTGTTAGGCATCATCATGGATTTAACCAATTGCCAGAACATGGTGAACAATGAGTGGTTGCAATGGCAGCAGCAGCAGTGAATGTGGAATCATGTGGAGGAGAGGAATGAGCTAACTGGGGAAAGACAGGGAGTCTTTGCAATGTAGAAGGTAGTTTCTTGGCCGTGTAGGAAAAGGAGCTACAAAGGGAGCACAAGGCTGGTACCTAAGGGTGAGGAGAAACTGCCACCTTGTCCAGCTCCAAATTTCTGTCCATCTGTCAAAGCTTAATTTTCTCCCTCCCTGGTGCTAGAGCAGACATCATGAACAGTGCCTGGGTTTTGCCAATCTATTAAGTAAAAAACAGATCAATGCTTTCTTAAAGGAGCACCTCTACCATATACTCAAAGCCTCAACATTCTCATATATGCCCAATAGAAAATAATTGCTTATACAAAAGGGTGACAGAGTTCCTTCTTAACTCCAAAAAAGGTTGGCTTTGAGCAGCTGAAGAGGTAGGTGAAAGGGAACCATATATTTGCAGGCAGATCAATCTTGGCAGGCTGCCAACACAATCCAAACCTGTGAGGTAACTTGTTTAACACCCTTCTATGCAAAGGTGTAAACAGCAGGTAGTACATGCATGGCAAAGCATCACCTACTTTTGTGACAGTGCTTCATAAATATTGGAGGAAAGAATGCCTCTCCACGCCAGTATTTGTCGCACATAAATATTTGTAATAGTTGCTATGGCAGTTGAGAGGGTAAAGATGAAAATCAGAAAACAGTGAAAGCTGTCTGAAAACAAAGAAGTGTTTCCAGAGAGAACGCAGTAAGGCTAAGTACTGGTATTTTTATTCTCCTGAATTCTTGTTATAGGTCTTTGATTAAAAAAAATCCCATAAGTGTATCTTTATTATTTAAAGACAAAATAACTTATTATCTTGGTTAATTAGACAGGATGCTAAAAGGTGGCCTTCATTAATTGCGGTTGCTGTTTTTAATACCCATTAATCTATTTGATTGCGCCTGATACTTGAGTGATACGCTTAAATTTTTCAGAATAACTCACAACAGATCAGGAATCTGGGAAAAAAGTACTTAGGCACAGTATTTTAGTTGTGTTGGATGAGATTCACCGCCTCAGTCCTGGAGTAACTCAACGCCTGCAAATGGGATAGGAATAAGATGTTCTGTCTTTAAGAACCACCCCATCACTTTTCTGATGACAACCACTTCATGAATCTCTTTGTTGCCAGCATCCCCATAATGTTTTACAGGGGGAACTCCCACTTTGAGTACTGAAAAATTTGAGCTGGGGGTGTGTGGACTGATCTTCCCATGGCATTGACACTTATTCCTCTCAAGACACTAGTATTTATCATATAGTATGCTTCTCACTTTCAGAATAATAAATCTGGATGTCCTCCAGAAGTGTTACCTTTTGATTTTCAACTTTTACGTATTTTTTCCTACTGTAAATATGAGGCTTTTTCGTTTGCTGTTTCCATGCTACAGTAATTGATTCTTATAGAATAGTACCTTTATTTTTAAAAATTCTAGTTAGAATTTCTGATGTTGTACAACCAACCACTGTTACAATGCCCTGAGTTTTACATAGGGGTGCCTATTCGCACAGTTATGGTTAAGGGCTTGTCACAATTTCCATTATATAGTAAAACATTTTTGTCAGGACTTTAGAACAAGGCTGTAAAAAGTAACTGTGGGCTGCAGTTTTACACAGAAAATCTTTGCCCATGAGAAAGTTATTGTCACAAATGCTGAAAGCATCAGTCAGTTTGCTTAGCTATTTTTAAGTGGAGTGAGTGAAAAATTAAATATAGTAGTTCCATGGTTTAAAACATTTTTTCACGCTCATGTACAGCCACCACAGGTGTAAAACACCCCATGGTCCTGATTCTTAGCTCTGCACATGTCTTTGTATTGCTCCAATATCACAAAAGGAGCTTGAAGCTGCCTAAAATAGCGTAGAATCTCCAGGCACAGCTGAATTTTCAGCTGATGGAGAAAGTCAACATTATATCATACTGCATGGAGGAGGAAGGAATCTTGCCCTTCTCCCTTACCTCCTTGAGCACAGGGAGTGGAGCAGAAATATAAATACATTAGGGACAGAACATCATATGGTTAAGCGTGAGCAATTGATACAGATTCAGACAAGTCCTCTTCTTTGTACAATTGTCTATTCTACGTTTATACTGCACACCATTCTCTCCTTCAGGAACCTCAGTATCTCAGCAATAGGAAAGTGTTTAAGAGCATCTGCCTTTCTTCCACATAGATACACCAAGTATCTAAGCAAGCATTTAGTGCAGAACTTAGTAGCAAGGGGATAATATTTTCTTAACTTGTACTTTGATTTAATTTTACAGAATCAGTGGTCCAAAATGTGTGTGGGGTGGGCATTACAGTATCTTCACCGCTTCTGCAAATATTAAATGATTATGTTTTCAATTTGGCAGGGGTAGTTTCACAAAAAGTGCAGTATTTCAAAACTGAGTAATTTATAAATTTTCACATAAGCCCCTATTTCATGGCAAATCCCCCATTTTTAATCCAAACTAAGTAAATGTGGCAACATATTTGGACATGCCACTGCCCTGTTTGTAAAAACATCTTCTTGCCTTCACTCACAAATCCCAAATGCACAGGTGCAGCATATTTGAAAAATTAGCCTTAAGAGTTTTTCCTAACATTTATTATTACTTGTTAACTTACAGCTCCTGTTATCATGCTGCTTTTGCTTCTCTCTCTTCATGGTATATTATTTACTAATTATATTATTAATTATTATAATATCAGCACCCCCTGTGAAAGACAAGAAGAAATGGCATATGCATATCCTAGCCCTAGGTCCTTGCTATCTAATTACTGATATGACATGACAAGTGAGAACAGCAAACACTGGATGGAGGGAATTAGTTATATTGATACAAAGAATGATGTTGCGTATACTAGAAGGTGACAAATTCAATTGCAGATTGAATGCAGCAAATGGGCCACTAAAGCAGTGATTCCAACACGCATTAAAATCTTTTGCAAAGTATTCTGTATTTCATTAATATCACATATTTTGAGGGACGTGGTTTTGTAAACCTCTCTCCCGTTGTTAAACATATTTCCCTTTTATAAACCACATTGTACTTAAGCTTTTAAAATTCATTGTTTTGCTACATAGGAGCAAGCAAAGTTATTCATTAACAGTGTTCAGCCACACCTTGAACAATGCATCCATCAAATATGAAGTCAGGCTGCCTTTTTTCTCTGTGGTGAATTCCTGTCTGTCATTTCTCCATCTTAAAACAAAACAAAGCATTGCCTGAAATATGAATGGATCATGTCCTATGGCCCTTGTTCAGGCAGGATTTTTTAAAAAACAACAGTTAGGGATGACTGAAGACTGCGGAATTAAATCCTGTGTTTTAAATCAGTATCATGTTTTCTGGATGTTCTAGGTGACACTGTCATGTCAGGAGAAATTTGAAATTATGTGAGTAACATCTCCACTGGCAATAAAGCTCTTACTCTTATGGAAGCATTTTTATGTTAAAAAGATTAGTTCATTACTCTTTGTATTGTTTTGACTTTGAATATGATTAATATAGTAACAATAATTGCTTAGCTGTTAGAACAACAGTTTTTCTGGAAAAAAAAAACAAACCCCACAACATATTGATAGATCTTGTCAGATACCCAACAATAATTATTAGCAATATTTCTCTTGTGCTGGGCTGTTTTGTTCATGGTTTTCCTTTCTGTGGGCCTCTACTTTCCTCATTTGAGTATGAAATGAAATATCAAAGGGTAACAACAATAGCGTTCATGGGAATGTTGATTGTAGTTAGACCTGATGACTGACAATCCCTTACTTCTGGTGTCATTACTTAGGCTGAAAAACTTTCAACTTAAATGTGTTTCACATTTTTTCTATCAATAATATATATGTCAGAATGGGGTTGTTAGCATTTAATTAATTATTTGTGAAGGGTCTTGAAGTCTGCAAGTGGCACATGATTGACACTTACATACCTCCCCAAATTTATAGTAGAGGCTGCTTCTTCATCCCAATTTTTATCTAGATGTTTCATGGATCTTCACGTTACAGCACAAGTGGGACTATGTAGGCCACTGAGGGCTTAAGTCAGGCCTTAAGCACTAATTAATTCAGTTAATAGTCCATGTAATTTAAAAGATTACTCTATTGTTTTAGCTGTATTCCATGCCAATTTTCCATAAGGGTTAATTTTGCCATAAAATGTGGTCAAGAAATCTAAACTGTTTGTGTAAGCCATCAAGAAAGTACTTGCATTTAGCAGTTTTAATTCATTTAAATAATGTAGATTTGGGCATGGCTGGCTGTGGAGCATGGATGTGCTAATAGCTTGTTTAGAAGTATTGTTTCAGTATTTAATATGACCCAGCTAACAATTCAGCTTTAAACACTGGTGAGTGAACTGCTACCACTGATAGAGCTGAGAACAGTTGATTTGATTTCACACACAGAAGATATTTCACTATTAATTTTAGCTCTAGACTTTCAAATGGGGAAAGACATATATGCAGGTTGTGAGGATGGCTGTGAAAACCGGTGCTGTGTTTTAACTGAGATTAAGAATTTTGCTTGCATATGTAAAACAAATGTACTAAAAAAGTAAACTCACTGCCACCAAAACTGAAAACAAGGCACTTCAGAAAATATATGCTGATATATAACTGGCTAGAATTTCCTTCATTTTGCAAAGCCACGAGCCACATGCATCAGCTCACCACAAAGTCATTAGGTCTTTTTAAACTCAGATGAAAAACATTAACAAATACCACAAAAGGCTTTAGTATGGCCCCTTTGTTCATTCACATATGGCAGTTTATAACTCCTGCACCACTTGGGTCGTGTGTTTGTTTAAGCTGCCTCCATCAGGCCAGCCCTGAAAGAACAAAAGACATCTTGAGCGATCCTAAGCAGGAAATGGGCTAATCTAAACATGGCTTGTGACACTATAAGTAGAATAGAAAGGGGAGGGATTGATTAGTCATTAATGTCCAATTGACTCCATATGGATGTTGCAATAATAAGGCCTTTTTCAGTGCAGTAGCGGAGTTATTGAATTAGAGGTTTATGTTTCCTCAGAGCTGACCTTAGGGAATTCCCTTTTGGTTCTTCTTGTTGATGTTTTAAAGAGAATGGAGTCTCTTAACAGGAAAAATAGAAGCCTTATCATAACTGAATGTTGCATGGATGTAGCTAACCTGTGCTACAGTATATTCCCACCTTTTAGTATTTACTGAGCACATTTCAGAACCCTTGCAGGTGAAGTATTTTAGAGCCCATTTAAACATTCCAGTATTTCATGAATCACTCATGTCTCTCAGTTTTCTCCCTCTTTTAATTCACTGACATGCAGCCTATAAGAAATGTTCATCCCTCAAATCTCATCTGAATAATATTTGTTTAGCAATTGGAATGAAAGCAACTTGACAAACAGACACTTCCCTGCAGAATATTTGTGCCACTGTGTGACTACAGGCATCCCTGTGCCGGAGCTAGTCACGTTTCCAAGTGGGTGTTAGTTTTGCCTAGTGATGACAAGACATGCCAGTAATGACAATAGTTCATGAGATACCCATTTATTTTGCCTCTCTTGCTGATAATAAAGAATGAAAAAGTCTTCTGAATGTGGATGGGGATGAAGAATTAAGAGGCAGGCAAGGGGCAAAACAGATAAATGTTACATGAGCACTGCTACAAGTCACTTAGATTACAGTGAGGTAGTAATTTCTGTAACCTTCTCCAAAATTGAACATTGAATTTAATAACTCAAAATAATACTTAAATGATTATTCTTGTATTCTAAACTTCCTGAAACTTCTTTTGTCATTCCATTCTTTCCAGATTTGCATTTTTCTGTTTGATTTGAAATATTGCTATATCTTTCATAAAAGCTGCATTTATCTGTCCACAGGTAAAGAGCAGGAAGGGGGACCGCCAAGCCGATTTTTCATGCTCCCTGTTTTTACGGCATTTCCATGTTTATGAGTAACCCATCTCTAGTAGTAAAAGAGTGACTCCTGTTTGCATGTTCATTAGGTTCTGGTCTCTGCAATGCAAGCTGCTAGCAGTGCTAGTTGTATTACCACAGACAGGACCAGATATTTTGGAGGTCACAATCAGACTTTTCCAAAGTAGACAAAAATGTCATCTCAGCTTAATGAATAACTGATGATAGGAGCTTTACTACTAACGGGTCACTTTTACACTAGGAACCTAGAAAGATTGTCTTTATTTCTATATATCCTATCTTGGAATATGTCTATGGAAGATGGCATGCAGTATATTCTCTAGAGTAGCCAAAGATTCGTTATCTGGGAGGAGTCAAAGGAAATTTATCACTTCAAACATGAATCAATGGCCAGAGTGTGAAGTCATTAAGGAATAACAGTGTGACTGATAAAAATCTGTTTCTTTTTGCTGTCACTTCTTTTCTCTTTCTTTCCTCACCTTTTTCTCAACCTTTTTTTGCTCCTTTCTATCATGTTTATTATTGTTTGCATTCTGGTAACTTGTAAAGGCCCAGTCTGAGGTTTTGTTGTCGTAGATGATGTATAAAATGGAAGGTAAAATCACATCTCGTTAAAGACAATAGGATTAACCCTAATGTGGCCAAGATTTCAGGGAACATGCTAAGAGATGGTGCCTGTCCTAAAATTCTTGTCATTATAAAAGGTGAGAAACTCAGATAAAGAAAGGAATAAATAAATAAACAATTAACAATTTTTACTGTATGTTTCTTAACATTTAATTAATATGAAAATGTTTATCTTTCCTGTTGAAGATCAGGTTCTTTTTTCTTTCTAAAGAACAGGGGTTCTTCTTCCCCTGCACTGTCATTAGAGAGCAATCAGTCTCTTTTGGAACAAAAATATTGTTTGAAATTACTTTAATGAAGCTGTAACATTTTTAGATTCATTCTGTGGTGTTCTTTGACCCAGTATTGTCCCTAGAGTGTAGTCTGGAATCCAGCTTCCACAGAGGAGTTGCCTGCCATATATCCACAAAAAGTGATCATTCTTCTCTAATCTGCTTTTAGTTTTAAATCATCAAAGTCATGACAAGTTGAGCAAATGCAAAGCATCTAGGAAGTGAGGCAGTCCACACGCTCAGAAATTAAAAGCCCCAGCCTTTAAGCCGAAGTGTAGACTTCTTTGCCAACTAAGCCATTAGGGCAGCCAAACTGTACTTCTTTTGCAATAATTTTAATTCTGACCAAGCTTTTAATTCTGAAAATCAAAACCTCCTCCTGTGATTGCAGTATGAACAGTAACTAGCAGATAGAGCACTAGTTACCACAGAGAGACAACTACCAACTTCTCCTCTCTTCTCACTCTTCATTAGTAGTACATTTTTATTTTATCTGTTATTTTGGGTTTATTATTTATTAGGCTTTCCTAAAAACATTTTCAGAAAGAAGTAAAACACCTACTTCTTTGCAGTTGTATATATCTTTTCTTTAAAAATTTCAGGTGTCTCTTTCAGCCTCTGTCAGTACTATAATTATCAAAATAAGAAAAAAAAACATACTTTGTGAAACCTGTTGAAATTGTTTATATAGGGCACAATACTGTCTAATTGACAGGATGAAGTACCTAAGGACAACCAGTTTGAAAGTTTGTTCTTATGTGTTTCAACTTGTAAGAACTCACTGAGCATATGTACTTTTTATATCATTAGCGCCTCATTTCTAAGCTAAAAAGGTACTGAGACTTTCCGGCTCCCCACATAGAATCACATGCTAACAGAAGTATTTTCTTGTAATGCTTTATACGCTGAATATAATTCTGTGGTTCTGAGATAGTTAGAAGAACATGGAGATTATATTACTTTAGTTATTTGCAGAAATTCATTTTGCAGATGCTTTTGTGATGGCCTGTGGGTCAACTTGCAAATATTCCCCCAGAGATTAAGCACAAAGAACATCAACTCTTTGGCTGCTTTTTCAAATCCTTCAAGTATGGACTTGCTTAAAGCAGATACAGCCAGAACTTCTTGGCCTTCTTGGGATGGTTGTAATTTATTACTCTACGTAAGAATTGTTTTCAAACATAACCTTTCTCTGAAAATAGATCATTTATGGTGGGGTTTTTTTTCTTTTTTTTTTTTTTTTTCCATTCTATCTACATTATATCCCGATTAAAAAGCTGGCCTATAATCTTGATACTAGTAAAGGTACTCTTTGCCTGCATTAGGATTGAAAGAAGGGCTAAAGACAATCTCCTTAGCCATAGTGAATAAGTACCTTGGGGAAAGTAAAAGATGGAAAACCATCATATGGATTCAAATATATCTTCTTGCCTTTGCTGTGAGTAGAGTAGCTGAATAACAAATGATAACTTTTGCATCAACAGTAATTTAAATTTTTTAATTTGTCACCAACTTCCTAATTGCCCAAATACTAGTTACAAATTTTATAGCATTATTTTAAGAGATGGAATGACCATTACATGATATATTTGATTTTTCTCAAATTATATAGCCATTTGTCTCAATAGATGTTTCAGTGTTGACTTACTATGCTTGTAACTTACAGTTTCACAATAAATATATCCTCTCTCAAAAGATGGTATCTTTGATATGCATGTTCCAAGCCTTCTGACAACAATGGACAGAGCCTCATTAACCAAACACACCCCTAAATTGGTCCTACATGCAGGTCGCTCAGCAAAACTACTGTTCCTTTTTGCAATAAAAAGCTGACTGCAGCTGCAGCCTCCTGTGAATGCTGAACACCTGTAGCATGGTACTTAGAATAGTATTAAAATAGTTTTGCATCTCACATTTGCCACAAACCTGTCTTCTTTTATGTGTACGCATGTTAGTATACAAATTGCCAAATTGGAGTCAGTTGTAAAGTAATGGCATTGGAGGCATCATAAATTACCATGGTGATCCTCAGGAGAAGACACTGCTGTATACGAATGAGTGTTTTGCTCTCAGGGTAATGTATGTCTTCATCTGGCCCAGTAGTCAGCATATTGCCCTGTGTTGATGGATATAGTCAGCTTGAAACTACACTACATTTCACTGCACAATAAACATGGCTGTCAACACCATATAAAGCAAAATCAATTTATCCTGTATGGTCAGTGCGTTTTAAATGAAATTAATGTACTGTGGACCTGGTGGCAAAAAGGTGGTGTATTAGTTATGCATCCTCTATTTTAGGACTTTTTTCTTGTAAATGTATTTCCTATATAGAATTTTTTAAGTGGTGTACCTAACATATAGTGTTTTCACACTAAATTAGGAAACTTAGGTTTTGCACAATTAAAAACTTGTGAGTCAGTCACTGGAATCAGTAAATCTGCAGTGTTTTACTTAGTGTAAAGAACTAATCTTATATTATTTGGCAAATAAATCCGTGTTGGGAGCTATAATAGTTTACAAAAAAGGAGGCCAATTGCTGTGCTAATTTGTTGTCAAGTACCTTGCTTTTTCAAGGTATTGAATTATATGAAGAGTTTGATGAGGCCTAAGACTAAGTATGTCACACTCCCACTGTGAAGACTTTTTGCCTTTCTTTCATATCTGAGGTATAACCCTAAAAGCATGTTATCATCAGAATTGCAAAAGTTGTTCTGGTAAAAGCATGCCTTATCTAGGTTCAGTTATCTCTTTCTCCTGTATTAACTAGTTCTACACCTCATACTCAGCTCTGTGAACTCTAAACCCTCATGAAGCTTTGTGGTTTGCAATCAAGAAGCAGGGCTGGATGCATTCAAAAAAACAATTGTTAGCATGTACAAGTTGAATTGATGGTGGGTAATGACAGGACACTGGGGTACATTGAAGCACAGCAGGCATGGAGAACCTGGAGTGCTTGTCTCCCATTCTGGAAGCTCCAGGATGCTGTGCGTGTACCTGTTGAAGGCAGACAGTTTTATTACATATATGTGATCGAATGCTCCAAGACACATCTAAAATTCAACTAAAGCAGATGCGACTTTAAAACGTTCAGCTCCAAATATAATTGGATCCATACAACTAGCAGCATGTACCTGGTGTACTATGTAATTTATTTTATGAAATGTTTGGCATGTGCTTCGCTGCTCAAGCAGGAAAGTCATTGTAAATTACTTGTGTGAACAGGTCTACATCTACATGAGTCTGGATTCTCAAGTGTAACTTTTATGTGAGTTTTGGTGAGTGTTCAGAACATGTATGCCATGTTAAAGTCCCAAATGGAAACTTTTTCAAATCTCCATACCTTAACTGGAGAAATACCAGTGCCAATTTGTTTCCTCACTCAGATGTTGATGCCTTCAGCTGGGTGAGCCTGAGCAATTAAAGTCAAATCACTGGATATCCTTTCTCTCTTTGTCTCTCTCTCTCATAGATCTGGCAGCAAAAGAGAGAGAGAAAAAGAGAATGAGGCTAAAATAAACACAGCACTGAAAGCACTTGCGTAATCCACGTAATAATGTTTTGCATCCATCTTGTTTCTTCCTGCCCTGACATTACAGGAAGTAAAGCAATGAATGGCTCTGCAGCTAAACTACAGCAGTATTATTGTTGGCCAACAGGAGGTGCCACTGTGGCCGAAGCTCGAGTCTACCGGGATTCACGGGGCCGAGCCAGTAGCGAACCGCACATCAAACGACCAATGAATGCTTTCATGGTTTGGGCAAAGGATGAGCGTCGAAAAATTCTCCAAGCCTTCCCTGACATGCACAACTCCAACATTAGCAAAATCCTAGGTAAGTGCAAGACAATGAACAAATCATGACTGTGACTGAACCAAAACTGAGGGAAACTTAGAAGGCTCTGCTCTAGTAGTGGCAATTGGCAGAGGTTAGTTATTTTTGGAGCTGTGGAAAGATGAGGTTATTTATATTGGTGACACAGGCTAGTTACTTCCTTCTTGGATATGCAACTTCTCTAATTTTAGGACATATTTTGTTTGGGAGATGTTCACTGAAATTGGAATTACTGAAACTTATACAAATTAAGACTCATGGGTTGTTTTCATTTTCATTCCCTTCCTTTTCCCTTTCTGCCCCTTCCCTAATGCTTTTTCTTTTCAACAGCAGAGTCACAACATGCTTTAAAGACTTAGCAGCGTTCAAAAGGAATGTTTTGTGAAATCTATTGCAAGAGCGTATCCTGATAAAAGGTCTAATTGCAAGATCCCATTAGAAATCACCTGAACTACAAATCACATGAATGCAAAATGGTACTTGCTGGAGTAATTACTGGGAAAAAATTAATAAAGTACAAAATCAAAATCAAAGGTTTATGTCAGACAGCGCAGTGTCAAAGAAAGAAACCTGGCACAGTTCAAAAGGCATGTACATGCATAGCTGCTTGCATGCAAAATGATGTTTGATTCAAAATGTTACAATGTTCAAAAAGCTAAGAAAGCACGAGCATCATAAAATTAAAATATTGCTTAGTTAAAAGACACCATACTTAATATTTAATTTGTATAAATTGGGACGATCAGGGAATATACCATGGATTATATTTTGCCACTGTGCAAATAAATTGGCTCATTTTTGAGAAATTTTGATTTGCTTTTTAAGACCCCTCCAGAGAATTAGAAACATACGTGAGAATGAGTGGTGAAATGTTAAAACCTATATTTGCTTTCTGAGTCTTTGAAGTGAAAGACAGATTCCAAATGTAACTCGTAATAAATAAAAGTAAAAATCAAGTTTCCTCTGTAATCATTTTATTGTAAACTTTGAGTTCAAATACATTCTTACCAAAGTTTGTTGCGTGTTAGTTCAGTCAGAGGCAAGAATACATAGAAATAAACGTTACTTTGTCCTAAAACTTCCAAAATCTTACTTAGTAGTTCTCATATTTTTGTCTACCGTATAAGTAAGCTATATGAATAGCCTTTCAGTTTTGTATAAAACCTGCACTGTTTCAGTGTTGGCAGCTGTAGGGAATCTATATTATTTGTGTGCATTCTGTGAAAAAACTATTAGGAGCATAGTAACTGTATTCATTAAAATGTAAACTTCCAGCATAAATATTCAGAAGTGCCAGCAATTGAGTGTTTGTTAACCATGGAATTAACCTGTCAGGATCTGCTCTGCCACAAATAAGTCTATGTCCATATAATATCTGTGCAACTTTTCCAGGACAATGAGAAAAGAGACTGAAATATTAGAACTGACACAGAGTATTGCTGGCTACGGATAATATTTATACAACTTTTCCATTTGTTGATGTATGAAAAATCTTGGTAAAAGAATAGCTTCCACCCACATTTACCACAGCTGTAATCGTTTTATTCATCTAAAAGACACCAAAAAGCTATTTTCTGCATTTCGTATCCCCTGGAAAAAAAAAAAATCCCTTCTCTACTCAAGTGTTTAGATAGCTCTTTATAAACAATACAAGAGATCTGAATACTTTTTGCTCTTCCTGTGTACACTGTGTTAATTTCTTAACTTTTTTATTGGTGCAGCTTTCAATGAGAGTTTACAGTACCTGAAGTGGTGTATATAATTACAATGTGCTTTCTGTTTTTCTTTTTTTTTAAATATAAGCTTGTTGAATGTAACTTTCTCAGTGCAGTTCTGTGCATTTATTACATCTGGCCGGAAGATAATATGCATAATAGGATTTAAAATATGGTAAGGTGCCAATATTATGCCAAGCTTATATCAGAAGATTAGTAAATTTAAGATACCCAGACAGCATAATTTTGTTGAATCTATAAGGTTTTGATAATTTTTTCCTGCTTATACCTTACATAGCAAGGTATTAATATCTATTAGTAGGTGTGTATAAACCAAATCTTCATAAAACTATCAAAGAAGCATGTATCCCTAGGCAATGTGTTAAGCTTTTAACAGTAAAAGTATGATTGTAGACCTTACTTAACCATAATACTGTGCTATTGTGGTATTACAAAGGTATAGAATTATTCACAGATAATGCTCATATTGTAAAAAATTAAATAGTCTGTTTTGCAGCATGAGGCTGAGCTTTTGAGAAGTAACTATTGATTTTAAGTGCACCTATTTAATAGAGATTTACATATGATTGGTCTACAGCAATATCTGAAAGTCAAGGTTCTTTTAAGGTGTCTCAGGTTGTGCATCCCAATATATGTGCTGGCTGATGTAAATTCAAATCAGTTTATTTAATTAACTTATTTAAAATCTGTTTATTATGGCAAGAAGGCGTGTTGAAATGTGTATGTGTAAAGCTAAACCTGCTTTACTTGAGCACTCACTGATGTTTTGTGTTAATAGGATCTCGCTGGAAGTCCATGTCAAATCAAGAGAAACAACCTTACTATGAAGAGCAGGCACGGCTAAGTAAAATCCACCTAGAAAAGTATCCTAATTACAAATACAAACCTCGACCAAAACGTACCTGCATTGTTGATGGAAAGAAATTGCGTATTGGTGAATACAAACAACTGATGAGGTCTCGAAGACAGGAGATGAGGCAGTTTTTTACCGTAGGGTGAGTACTATTGTTGTAATTGTTTTCAAAGACAGAGCATGCTGTTTGAAAACAAATAGACTTATCTGTTTAAGTCACTGACTAATGTCATTTAGAAGGTAAGGATTTGTACCTGTAAAACCTTATTAAAAACATAAGATATATCATAGAATATGCAGCTATCAGCTTGCCACTGAATGCTGATAGAGACTGATTGTGGAATTCTTTAAAGTCAAAAGAAGTTGTTTCCCATTAGCCTGAAAGGTTTGAATCATGTCTTTCGTGAGTTATTAGTAAGGTAATCCATTCTGAGTTAGTAATGACTCCAATAATTAAGACAAGAACAAAGAGAAAAACACAAAAGATTATTCCAGTGTAGAATAAGGAGTCAGGATAGGGGATATAGGGAAAAGGGACAGAAATAATAGCAGTTACATTAGGAACACACATGACTGAATGATATCACAGCATGAGGCTATAAGGAATTTTGTGGGGAAAAAAAAACTAAAAAAAAAAAAATTAGGAAGAGTCTTTCAAGTAGTGCGTAGATAGACTAGGTAGGAATATATGGCTCAAAAACATCCTGGCACCCTTTTAAAAATATTGTGTGTTTTTTAACAGTATTTCCTCTAGTCTTCAGCAGAGAAAGCAGCACTATGAAAGATCTACAGGCTAAAGATAACAAAAGTCCAGTGAAACAACTGCACCATAGCTGATTTCTCTTTCCTGTTTTTTTATGAATTAATCTGTGATGCTCAGTGCTCTCACACAATGTTTCTGGTGGTTTACAAAGAGTCTAAAAGCTATCTCCAGTGCCAGCCTTTCCAAATTCACAATGTTCTGCTTATTTCTCTAATCACAATAGTCTCCTTTTGTTGGGTACTTCACTAGTAGATAATTGACCTTGACTCGATTATGTGCCCTCATTTTTGGCTTGGGATGCAGAACTCCTGTTGCAGTCAATTATCTTGTGGTACAGCAACAATGTGGGCTCTTTCTTCAATCAGTAAATAGAAGTGTTTCTGATATCTTGAAATAACCTTCCAGTCTATAGTTTTGACATTGTTTTTTATTCTTCACTATAAGGGAAATTGTTTACTAATAGACTTCCATTAAAATTGTACATAGAACTCTAAATAGAAATCTGAATTTATACAGCACATTACAAATTATATTCAGACTGAGGGAATGAAACTCTAGCTTATGTCTTCCAAAGCAGATTGACAGACCAAATCACATCTAGACAAGAAATGCAAAAGAAATGCCAAAACAGCAGTCTGAACAATTTAAGAATTGTTTGCTAATTCAAAACAGTATTAAGCAGTAGCATTTTACACATTGGAAGTGGTGGCTAAATATGGAGGTGAATATGGAGGATGGATTTAAGAAACTCCTAAAAGTGCCTACTTAAAGAGTGATATTGTGATCTAAAAAAAAAAACCTAAAACTATTCAAAGCTAAGCTGCTGGTGCAACCTAAATGTAACATCTTTCTCATATATTAAACAGTATGATCACAAAGACCTTGAAAATGTCATCATTTTCTTGAAAGGATCGGTTCTATTTCATATTTATGCTAAGTCCACTTCACACTGCTCTATCCACGTTGAAGAAGTTTTAAAGTAAGAGTAAATTAACTTTGTGCACTTATATAATGATGCAGTGGACTTTACCGGAAACAACGACTTCTAGTTATGCAAGTGATGAAAAAGGGGGTATGAAGTCTAATGGATGCATTCAATAAAGGTGAAATTAGATCCATGTTGCAGCTCAATATGAATATACATTTTGATACTGAGGAAACACAGGCTGTGATTTTAAAAAATTATTTCATGCTTTTCTGTGAATTCCCACTGTTGCCCCAAATTCCCTTTTTCCCTAAAGAAAAAATTAAAACAAAATTCTTGGAAAAGACCAAGCAAAAAAGGTGAAAAAACCAGACCAGGGCAGCTTTTTTGAACTGAAACATAAAACATGGCATCGTTTATTTCAGCAGAATAGTTTACTGAGTAATAAAAAGCAACATTTCATCCAAATCAGATTATAATTAAGTGAAACACAGGAATTTAGCCCATCAACTTCTTAAACTTACTCTTCCTTGTGTTTAATGTAAATATCACATAAAGCATCAGCTGGAACAGTTTTCCTAACTGACCTCGTACACCCATCACTTTTCCACTGTTTTTATGGAACAAACAGCATAAACCGTCCTTCAGAACTGTAGATGTGGGAGTTGAGATGCAGTTTCCTTTTCAGAATTAAAAAGGAGACAAATGTGGTTTTTAGGATTGAATATACGTTTAACAGTAAATATTTCAGTGTAAGATAGAGAACAAAAGTACAAAATAGACTCCAATGAAATGTGCCAAGTGCTTCATACTGCTCGAAGTCCTGCTGGTTTTCATTTTTTTTTAAAGAACATACCAATTAAGTTGGGAATGGGTATGCCAAAATGGCAAAAAAATATCATCACAGAATAAACAGATAAATACGAGATGTGTGAAGAGAAGGATAGACTTTCAAAACAGGTGGCTAGAGGAAAGTATAAATAGCAAGAAAAATTATATTCTTTCGTATTTGTGTTTGGTATTCTCTTATACCAATCTACGTTTATGGCTTAAGCAATCCAGTAAGGGCTAGTTCCTATCAGATCCCCTTGGGTGAGCCATTGGCTAGCATAGAATAATCCTGCCATGTGTACAACTAAAACACGCCCCACCACAAACACAGAAAGAGTTTTACACTGCTTGAACTTTTAAGATGCAAAAAGCTCATGCTGCTTATTTCAGTGAGCCACATTCTTTGATGAACATTGGTAAGATGCACAAAAGTTGTTTAGAGAATCTCAATATACAAACGAGGCTTTAAAATAAGATAGAGAAATAAGCTAATGAATGGCCAGGTTCTGTTCTGATTTTTGAAGAAAAGCTTCCAAAGAATTGAATGAGAGTGAAGATTTCTTGGAATAAATTGGGCAGGAAATTCATGTTTTGAGATAAATGTTATATATGTGATAGACCAGCACAAAAAATCTAGGAACTGGCAGGTATTTTAAAGAACCGTGTAGAACTTAAGATGTGCGTAGGCCTTCTATTGCATCCCTACATGAATGAATTTTGTTCCAAATGAGGCAGATAATATACAGAAATAAGTCATGTTTAATGCAGAGTATATTAAAATTTTGCTGTTTTTAATCTAGCGGAAGCTGAATCTGAAGCCAGCTATGTCTTCAAAATAATTGAGTTATTTTTAATAATAAAATTATTAATGGGAAGTTGTGAATGATAACTTCAGCGTAAGTTAATCCCTGAACAGACTTCTAGTGATTTAAAATTTATCTTCCATAATACTTTTTTGTAATGCATAAATAAATGTGAGCTAACAAATGGATCATATATAAGCCATAAATTCAGACATTTTAAGTTAAGAGTCTGTCTTTTGTTGCCCTGTCTTACAAAAATAATTCAATTCTCAGTCATTTTTAGTCTAATACAGTCTAAATACAAGTATATGATATATACATTTCTCTGCAAAATGATGTAAGCAGTAACTTTTTTGTGTGTTTTACCAGTGTAAGATGTTTAGAATAAAGCCTTTATAGTGTTTATAACTACTGTACACACATAGTCTGAATGTTGTTAGACTACGGTTTTGAATAAGGCTGTAATGTTATACTCCTGTAGCTTGAACTTAAAGTAAGTACACAATGGGTGCTTTTGTGAGATTTACTGTTATTTCATTCCTTATGGGAATGTAAGTTTCAGGGGTGTGTAGCATATAAGCATTTTCCTTAATGCAATCGATTTTGCTTCATTCATTTAAAGAGCTGTCAGAAAATAGTTGGGAAGGGATCAGAAAACAATGGTAATTTGCCAATTTAAATGTTTGGCTAGTTTTGCAAAAGTCAAAAGTGGAACATTCTCCAGGAAAATCCTAAGAATATTAATGCCACAGACTTGTGAGCAGGTCAATTGGTCTAAGAATTTTCATGTTACCTCCTTTTTTATATTTACCTAAATATTTTGGGCCAAATCTTTGGCCCAAGACCGGACAGACACGTTAGCAATGCTGACAGAGCAGAGAGGCAAGCGACCTGTAGTAACTGGCCACACAAGGATTTCTTTGGCAAAGAGGAGACGGTGGAGACAGGAGTGGTTTGAAGCCAGGGTACGTAGCCATGCACCACCGTTCCTCACAGATCTGAAGAGATAGGAAAATTAATGCTGGGTTCTGGAAATCTTAACCAGGCAGCAAACATCCTTGCTTTAACCATGTGCAACTGAGGTGAATTGTAACCTGTAGCTTGCAGTAAAGTATGTTTTTATCTCCTCACTCCAGGGTCCTATGACAGGCAAAACTCTAGTGAGAAACAAGGATTAAACATGGAATTTAATGTTATAAAAAAATACCATTAACATTAACATGAATGCCTTTAAGAACTACAAATAAAAGAAAACATAGAGTCACAGGTTAGAAACTCCAACTCTTCCTTTCAGAGAGTGGTTAGAATTTAAATAAATGCTCTGATTTCTTCCCCCCTCCCCATCCTATAAAATTTAATTACTTAGAAAATGATAACACTCATCTCCAGTAACATATGCCATCCATATAGTTTGTGATATCTTAAAATAAGGGTTTCTGGGATGTAATGCCAGAATTTGTAATGCCAGAACTTGAGCAGAATTTACAGTGACAACCTGATCAGCTCTAAATAATAACAGGACTCAAGTGAGAGGCAGGTGTCCAGTTACTGGGGGTGTGTGGGTGCCCATGTTTAAATGCTAGCAAATTTTTGCTAGCAAATGCGTAGCAATTTGAGACACTTCCCATTTAGGTGGTACAGTTACCACAGAGAGATATAGGTAATTTAAAGCTCACAGTTATTACCCATCCAGCAGCAGGCATGCACACCACGTCTGATTTTTGTTTAACATGTAAAAAAGAACTGCATTTATGAATGACAAAATCAGTAGACCTTTAACTTTCCTGTTACACTGATCAAGTTCTTTGCCAGTGAGATTCATTGTATAGTTTGCCATGCATTTGCTGCATTCTCAGGTAAAAGGTATCTGTAAATTCTGCTTCATTATGCTCAGATGACCTGCTCCCTTTATACTTTGAAAGGGGTGCTACTTTGACAAATATACCCTGTCCCATTGAAATGTGGATATGCAAAAGGGTTTTGCTGACCTGATAAACATTTGAAAGAATATCTGAATTTCTTAATTTAGTCTGTCCTTTAGGGCTTAACACTGACAACCATCATTTTATCAAGACACCTCACAGCCCTATCCTAAACAGATTTTTTTCCTTCTCGCTGCTTGTAAAAAGGCAATTTGCTTCTAAAAAAAAAACAAACTTTTTTTTGGGGGGGAAAGGTAGGGGTGGAGATTAGGGTTCTGATCCTTAGTGTCATCTATAACACAAGAGCAGCTTGCACTCAATCATTCTTTGAGTATATTCTACAACTCTTATTAGAAGAGTTGTAAAAACAACTTTTCTCAAAACCTCTTCTGGCATTAATATTACGGTATTCTTTGATGAACGACTGGGGATGCTTTGTTTTGTGAATTTATTTATTCTAAGAAATATCAGAAAAAGATTAGTACCAGCAGTTGTTAGATGGGCAGATTAGAGAGAATTAAGTGTGTATGGCATGGTGACAACTATGTAGAATTTTGCTGTGAACATGTGTGGGTTTCTTTTTCCTTTGCTTTGTGGAAGCAGTCATTAATGTGAACATTTTCTGTGCCTAAAAGTTGTGGAGGAGGTACATGTGGGTTTTTAACTGTAATAGTTTATACTCCTGACAACATGCAATCCTAAAACAGAAATGTTCCCATGTGAGGTAGGTGTTCAATTTTATGGATAAAGTATTGAAAGATGTTTGCAGAAAATCACTTGCAAGCCAATACATTGGCTGAAAATTGTTTTCACAGAACATTTATCAGACCATTTAAAAAGTGAAAATTTAGTGAAAAATCCCTAGCTGTTTGTAAATCATCTGCAAATCATCATTTGCAAACAGGAGTATAATGACTGTGTCAAATGAATTACTGCGATGTTTTTGCTCGCTGCTAGCCAGGTGTACCATACTTATACAACAGATGTTTGAATTTCTCAAGCTGTGCAGAGGCTTTAAGAGTCGGGCTAGCAGCACCAGCAATGACAGTACTACAAGCTATTTTAATATTATCTTACAAAGAGTGTTCATGATTTGGGTGTCTGTATAGGCTCCCAGACTTGAAGGACTTCAGTTTCCCAGTAACTCTGTAGTGTGACATTTATCAAAATTAGAATTTGATCAATGAACAATAAAGACTCAGCATTTAGGGTCTTGTAAATAAGCTTTAGATTATTTTGTGTATTGATTTAACCAATGATTAAGGATTTGTGAGAGACTGGCTTATGGAATGTCCTTTTGAATTTTAGCATAGAATGACACAGTGGTCAAGAAGTTATAGATTCGTTAGACTATTCAAACACATCTGACACTGTCTCTCCTGTTAAAATTATATAATAGTTCTCTAATACTTGGTCAATATTGCTCTAAAGAAGGTTGGGAATACATATGATTCTTTAAATACAATTATGCAAATAGGCATGTATGTTCAATAACTAGTCAATACTAAAACAGCATCTTCCAGAGCACTTAGGTATTTCTGGTACTGGACTATATTAATTCAGTGTTACATCTAAAGTACGATGGAGATTCTCTTCCTTCAGACGAATGACATTCCTTCTTTTTCTCTTAGCTTTACTAAAGGTAATGATCCAGAAATAATATGAGAATATTTGTATGAGTATTTAATATAGAAAGTATGTTATTAGTTAATTAACCCAAATGTAAGAAGTAGATTTAATTAATTTGTAGCCAATAAGAGCTTGACCATGGAATGGGTTCAGCAACCTGACCTTTACTCAGCAAAGCATTTGAATATATATACATCACTGTAAGAAGAGACGTTGCATTACTTAGTACAACTAAGCTTGTGTTGAATTGCTTGACTGGCAGTGATATAAGCCTATTTTTGTTGAAGTGGGGTATTGCTCCAGTATGTTTAAAATCACACACACATGAAAAAGACATTACATAGTGCAAAGTTAGGTATCGGAATGTAAGGTCTGCCAAAAGTAGAGGTAGTGCACCCTTAATTGAGTCTTCCCATGTATTTGCATTGTCAAAATAAATCAGATCTGACATTGGGTCCTGTAGACTGTCTGTTACCATAGAAAGAAGAACATTTGTTCTTGTTTTTTAAAGTACTTTGCTTCAAAAACTCAGTCTTACACATGAAATCCTGAAAAATAAATGGCATTCTGATCATGGATTTAAATAAAAATCAAAAGTCAGCAATAAAAAGTACTTCTAATTGATGTAGGAGTCTACCTAGCACTTAAATAGTAAATTTCATACTTAGACAATGTTACTTAGTCACCTGTCTGCTATTTTAGGTACTTACAGGTAATCTTGAGGTCCCCTCATTAGCAGAAGCTCTTACCAGGAGTTCGGAGGGTTTAGATTTTGGATACATGATGTCTACAGTAGCAGTTAGGCATCACACCGGTGCCTGAAGCCTTTTGATGCTTCTGCTAGTTTGCAGTATGGTTTAAACAAACACATAAAATACATAAAAGAATCAACGTCTGGTAGTTACTAAAGAGTTTACTCTCCAGTTGTCCTTTGGAGGAGCTAAGATGAACCAATACCGTACGGGACCAGATTGTGAACCCCAGAGGAATGCATGCAGCCTTTCTAGGAAACCACCTGCTTTTCTTTCATTTGGACTTGCAGAAGGCCTTCCCTCCTCTGAACACAGGAAATCACATTCCCCTCTTGTTTTGCCTTCCAGACAACAGCCTCAAATTCCAATCACCACGGGAACGGGGGTTGTCTATCCTGGTGCTATTACCATGGCGACTACCACGCCATCACCTCAGATGACATCAGATTGCTCGAGCACCTCTGCCAGCCCTGAGCCCAGCATCCCCGTCATTCAGAGCACTTACGGTATGAAGACGGACAGCGGAAGCCTTGCTGGAAATGAAATGATAAATGGAGAGGATGAAATAGAAATGTACGAGGACTATGAGGATGATCCCAAATCAGACTATAGTAGTGAAAACGAAGCCCATGAGGCAGTCAGTGCCAACTGAGGAGTGTTCACAGAATTAAAGTACTCGACTCATTTGGGGTTTTTTGGGTTTTTTTTGAACAAAAGTTCTTAAAGAGCCTGCATGCATGTGTGGCTCCTACAGTTACATCAGCAGAATGGTCTTAAATGTTTCTTAATGTGTGAGACAGATTGTTTCCCTAATTTTTCATGAACTTGGGTTTTTCGTTTTTGTTTTTTTTTTTTTAATTTAGATGAAGACATATATTAAATATCAGACATCAGGACTTGAAAACTTATATGAATCAATAGCTGTCTTACAAGTCTTACCTTTTGTCTTTTTCCTTTTGGATGCTGATAAAGGTTTAAGTTACTATTTTAGATGGGGGTTATACATTCTCACTCAGGTATGCTGTGCCAGCCTACAGGTTGTGAATGTGTTTTTATTCTGGATTGTTTTAGAAAACAAAAACTGCAGATTTCATATTGTGAAACAGAACAAGTCCGCAAGTGTGCACATGTGTGCATCATAGCTCGTCTTTAAAAAATAGTCTCTGAATTCCATTTTTTTCCATATGTGTAGCTGAACTTCTGATGTGCCAAACTTTTCATAACTTTTGAATCTTAACATTTAAAAAAAAGTCTTAAAGGAGACACTGTAAAGTCTTAGACAATCCTTTGGCATCTTAAAAAAAATTATATATAAAACTGATTTTTTCCAGAATATGGTAAAGTACTCAGGAATCTGGAGACAGGATATTCTTAAGTAGTGAACATCGTTGCCATAGTGCATGTGCCCAATTGCTTTTGCCTCTTGATGTGCCATTAGTGTGAAATTTTAAGTAAGCACAAAAGAGCGATCACCAGCTATGGACAGGCCTGTCTTAGCAGTGTGAGGCCACCTCTGATTACATTCTCTACCCCTTCGCTTTTAACCCTTGCATTCAGTCTTAACACATTTTCTCTTAAATAATTTATTCATTCCAGAATGTCAAGGGTCCAAATACTTAATATTTATTTTTAAAAGTACTGTTGGTGGCATTACACTTACAATTCCTTATTGATATTTTAAAGAGCCCCGTCTTTTTCCTCCCCTAAATTACACAGGTATATGAAAATAAAAGTGCACCTGCTACTAAAATGAACATGACATTTATGAATGAGAAATTCAATTGTTCCTGTAACACTGTATGTTCAAGGAGCACTTGGAAACACTCTGCTATATGTAATGCAAAATAAAGTGAGTACTTTTATATGTACATACAGTACAAATATTCCTAAAAGATTGTGTTTATAGTTATAAACCTCTATACTTAAGACAGACAGCAAAGGCAGATGTAAAATCCAAACTGCACGTAGAGTCCACTATGATGAATTTTTAGGGCCTGTTGAATCCTGCAGTGAATCATGGCTCCGTACATCATGTTCCCGTTGTCACCTGAAGGAACTGTTTGCTACCTTAAGTATTTATGCAGTGATTTATATGTGAGACTCCTAGTGGGGGAGGGAAGGCCACACAAATATCTGACTTGCAAAGCTGGGAAAATGATGCATCAAAAATATTTATTGAATATTAGTCATGTGGGAATGTGAGCCAGATCTTGATAAATGCTTGTCAAATGCTTTGGAATCTTACACCTTTGGATGTAAGGTGCTATAGAAACTAAAATTTGTATTTGTATTACTACTAGAAACAATGCAATCGCTAGAGAAAATTCTGGGATATGCAAGAGAGAGACATTCAAAGATTGTGAATTTATTAAATTTCAGAGACAGAGAAGAAATTGCCTTTACTTTTTTCTCAGACACTCCACTCCTGTTCACAAATACATCACTGTATATATATGCAGATCCAGTGGGCCTGATGAATACATGTGCTGAAGCTCCTCGACTCCCTCAGCTTTTATTTTGAATTGGATATGTTCAGCACATTGGTGATAAATTCAGACTCGGGCTGAGAGGTATGAGTGGGCTTAGAGCAGCTCCTCTTGAAGTCTGTGGGAATCTTCCCACAGAGCTGAACGGGCTTTGTTTAGGGCCCAGACAATGAAAGAAGTATAGTGTTAATGCTGGCTATCCTTGTGCTATCATCTTAGCTTGCAGAAATTCATGTGAGGTGCAGTGACAAGATGCTGTATCAGGAGCAGTCATTTTCCTCATAGCCCCACTAATACCTATTTGAGCAGAGATAGCCATTGTTGCCACTGTAGGAATGACATTTAAACGTGCGAGAACCCCCAAGACAAAGAACATTGTTCAATTTACAGGACAATTTATAAAGATAATGGCATAGAAACACAATGGTCAAATTTCTCTGACCATTTCGTAATTTGGAAACAAAATGCTATATTTTTAATATTTATTTACATGTGTTCTGAGTCCATGTCTAATAAGCAATAAACTGGTCTAGCCAAGACTTTAAAGGCATATGCTGTGTCATTAGCTGGTGAGCGCCCTCTTTAAGCTGGCTAAGGTACTGATAGAACGTGGGTTTTGTTCTTATAACCGCTTGGGAATTTGAACTGTTTTTTAATACATTCAGCTCAGACTGGGGGGAGGATACCATTATTTCCTAAAAAAATGACTATTTATTAATGTCTTACATAATTCTCCACTTAGAAGTATCTCTCTCTCCCCCCACGTCACTTTCTCTCTTGCTCTCTTTTTTTCTGGTTTTGTTGCATAGGTAGAATGCTGTATTGCTAGCATTGTATTTTATGTAATTATTTTTTTGCACAAAGGCAAACATTTAGATTAGTTGGTTAATTTTTTTTAATTTTATGACCATGCCAAAATAATATTCTGCAGGCTTGTGGAGAACAAAGGACTGTTCTTTAGGACTGAAACTTGATTTTGCTTGTAGTACAAAAAAACACACACTCACAGATGTTGTTTCGTAAGTGTTATAAGCACTGGATATAAATGGTATTTTTTATCACTTCTGACTAATGTGAAACTGTTGTACGAAAACTACATGAACAAAAGTCATCTGTTTCGACTCGTGTGGGCCTGCCTCACAGTTGCCGGATTTGAGTCATTTTTATGTCTTGTTATTTCATTTATTTATGCAAAATACATGTATGTATGAACACTTTGTTTTAGCTCCAGCCCTGCCTCAATGCTGATCCTCTGTATGTTAAAGCCACCTTCTTGAAAATGACTGGCTGTTCAGGAATTGCCAGCTGGTAAAAATTGCATTTATTGGCTGGGGGAGTGGGAGGAACATATTTGAATCTGAATTGTGCATATGAGCATTTTACTCTATTTATTAGCCGACATTGGCTCTAAAATGTCAGTAGAAATCAAGGAAGGACAATCATAAGGACAAAACCCAACATTTTTACTTTATTAATCGGAGCTCAAAACAAAGTTTTTGATGAATTTACCATCTCATTTTAGAATTTTTTTAAATTGTGTAAATATAACATAGGAAATAGAATTTTATTTTTTGTTCATGGATACTTAGTGAAGTATAAGTTATGTATTTACTTTTGTTCTATATCAGTGTATGTTGGTCCATATTAAATGCTGACAAGTCACTGTACCTCATGTAGATGCTGAATTTACATCCGCAGTGTGAGCGCAGTATTGTGGACCTGTAGCTGGGACAGCAAGATGCCTCACTTGTGCTCTCACTGATTTTTAATAGCATATTCCACAAACACAGAATACTTTCTTCTTTTTTAGAAAGTTGATACATTAAATATGCCAAACTTCTGATACATTTGATAGGAAACATAGTTAGTCTTCTGAATCCAAGTAAAACTGATGAGAGAGATATTTTACTTCTTAACAAGAATGGCATTTGGAAGTCAAAAGCATATCCCTGGAAAGATTATCATGACTAAGATGGCCCTTGCAATGCAGTCAAGACTTAATAATATCAAACCTTTATTTTCTACATTCATTAAATCACATTATTGTCATATTAGGGAAATTGTTCCCACAATACACACTTGTGGAATTGCTTTTTAAGCATAGTGTTTGAGCCCCCCTTGATAACTCTGACTGAAAAAAATAACAACTCCATTCAGGTAATGCACAAATATAGTAATACTATTTTCTCTGTGAACAGACAGTTTATTTAATTAACAGATACAATATATTTTCTTTTTGGAAAATTATAAAATACTTATTTTCAAGAGAAGAACACTCCCGAAACAGTCTGATACCAGCTAGAATAGTTCACTTCATATTTCATAAAAGTGGAAGATAAAAGTCCTAATGGAAACAGAACTGCTTTCCAGGGTTCAGGTTTACGGGGAGAAATTAGTCTGACAAAGTGGCCCAATTCTGGTCTGCCTGTGTGTTTGAGCATCACCATTTAGCTTGCGAAACAGCCTGCTGAGAATACATGGGATCACAATATGCTCCTAAATCAGTGTACTCAGGTGCAGCATGAGGCAGGGGGAGGGCAAAAGATGGGATTGCTCTGGGATGGGAATGCAAAACAAACAGCAGCATTAGTCACAATAAATAAGATACCCTGTGCAAAGTGCACAGCAGTCAGCTGTGGGCAGTTCCTGCTTTGAGTACAAACACAATCACCTCCCAATGCAATCTAAAACATAGTCTTCTCTCTGTGTTGGCTTTCTGGTTTTATTTTTTGGTCATATCAAAGGCATGGCATTTCAAAATCATTTCCTAGCAGAACATACTACAAGGTTAACACCCCCATCCTCCCCCAGCAAAACACTTATCTACCTGCTTAATATTAAGCATTTTAGTACTTCCATGGCGGTCATGAGGACCAGTAAAGCGTTGGTGTTAAGCGGGGCAAACTTTGCTGAGCCAGGGCCACAGTGCGAACAACTGCACTGGAGATGGAGCCAGCAGAATGTATGATAGAGTTCTTCATGTTTTTATGAGAAGTTAATGAATGGGCTTGGGCCCTTGGTGTTTTGCATGCTTTTTTTTAAGATTCAAGTTGGCACTTAAGCATGTTCATTTAAAAGAATAATACTATATGACCTCATTTGATCTTTTACAAAACACTTACTCCTTTTCCTTTAAAAAAAAGTTCCCCCAAACCTTTTTTTTATATAACCCATTAATATCTGTGATTTTTCCCAGATCAAACTACATTTTTTATATAATGCCTGTAACATCCTGCTACAGAAGGAAGAAAAAAATGTATATGCAAATATATTTAATTTTAATCCATTGCCCTTTTTTAACTACCAGATTCATTGGAAATGGTGACAAATAAGTATTCTGAGATTTCACACGCTGCGTAAAAAGGGGGTGGGGTGGGGTGAACTGGGCTAAAGGAAAACTTATCAAATTGGTATTTATGGCAATATGAAAGCTATAAAGCAACTTAGTGACATGGCTTGCTTTGTAATTTCCGCTTTCTAAAAACCACAAGTGAGGTCCTTGGTGCTCTTGGAGTATGGGGAATGTGCAAATATTTAACTGTTTGTATGCTGCACATTGCAGACCTGCTAGTGTGCATTCTCCGTTTGTCTTCCTTTGTCATTTGTGTTTTGCTTTCTAGAAAGCAACGTTTTTTTTCTTGTACCCTTCTTCAGCTTGTAGCAAACTAGAATGCTTAGCATTTATGTTCATTCATTATTGTATTTCCCATGTAAAAATTTTTTTATTACATTAAGACAAGCTTATAAGCTGTTACTACATAACTTATCTTACTGTAACTCTTATTTCCTGACATTGTAATTTGTTTGTGATGTATATTGTGAGATTGTACTCTATGTTAATTTAATCAGCACAATTCACTGACATGCTGGACTGACATGCTAGCTGCTGTTTCAAATTGTAAAGTTTGTGTAGAGCTGTTGGGACAACTGAGACTCTCTTGTCAAGGTACTATGCTTTGATTCCTATAGCAACACTGTGGGTGCAGCTCTTAACGGCGAGGGCTGCTCGTTGGACACCCACTGGCTAACTTAATGGGCAGGTTTTCTTTGTAGAAATTCTATATACAATGCAGGTACCTACCTGGGCCCATGGCCGGTAATTATCTGGGCGTTTAGAGAAAAAACTAGTGTCTATTGCTGCTTTGAATATGTTTTAAAGTCTGAAAATGTAAATAGTTTATCAAAAAAATCTTGTACAGTCCAGTGTAAAGTTTTTAAATGAACTTAAAGGTTGCCATCACATCTCACACTCTCCTCTTGATACAGTAAAAAAAAAAGAAAGAAAAAAGTTTGCTAAGGATACCGATTTAAAAAAAAAAAATCTGTTCTCAATTTAAAAAAGAGAATAGTTATTCTTAGCTCTGCTTCATTGCATAAACAGACTTCTTGGATTTTGTTGTGCAGTATTGACGTGAGGTAAATTAAATATTAAATAATCTTTCAGTGGTACTTTTAAGAGTCTTCTCCTCCTCTGCCTCAGTTATTAATGGAAAAGACAAAATTGAAAGACACTGTCCATATACAGTATGTTCTGGTGTACGTTGGCACCTTACCTACATGTTTCGGGTGGGGGGGATTTTTTTTTTTTTTTTTTTTTCACAAGGTGCTTTCCTGATATGTTAAACATGTCATCCTTGGGTGATACAGTATATGCCATGATAGGGGTTTAGACCCCTCAGGGGAGTGTCTATAAGACTGCCTATTTATGCTCATTTACCTCAAGACTGTCCTCTCTACCCTTAATCTATTCACCATCACTCCATCTTTTGTACTGCTGTTGACACTTACAAATTAAAGATAAATTTTGTTTTATGAGATGTGTGTGTGACTTCTTCTATGCATCCCTTATTATTCCTTTGAAGTTAGCGTTAAAGATTGACCATGATGAGTTGATGGACAGGAAAATGCAACTAGACCTGTTCAGCTGGCCTCCTTTAAATTTAGCGACTAAATCTCCCAGCTCTTAGGTTTTCCCCATGCCTTTCCATGCCACAAAGGCATTTATCAGCCTCTGAAATCCATTAACACCATATGCTGTAAAAGACATGCATGATAACCCACCTAATTTGATAATATTCACTGGGTACCATCAATTTTGTAAGCAGGAAGTGCTGTTGGTAGCAATATAATCTCAGAAGGATTTTTATTGAGTAGAAATGAGACAAAACGGTTCTCATGTTTCTTCTTTCTTTGCCTTCCCCTTTTCCGCTGCATATAACATTAAACAAACTAACCGAAGTTGACAACAAAAAAACCCTATAGTTGCCATATTGCCATGTCTGTAAGCTGCTGCCATTTGTGTATTATGATTGGCTTTTGACTTAGTAATTAGTCATGGTTCTCATAGGAAAATAATAAATTACATTGAAGTGTACTGTACTATAATGTAACAGAACATTTTGATTGTGCATTACATCAGGTTTCAGCCTAGTTTCAGTTATTGCACAAACCACCCTGAAACATCTGAGTAGGAAAGAATCCTTACTTCCCTGGAGAGAGCATCATACATGAAATTATTAAAAATTTGAATCTATGTGATGAAATACTTTAGGGTCAAAAGTGGATGTAATGAAGTTGCTGACCAACATGTTATAATGGATAAATACATAAATATTGACTTGTGCAATTTAAGCTTTGGTTTCTGGTAAGCAATCAACTAGCTAGTCAAACTGCAACACTAAAGTGGTCTTGAGGAGAAGGCAGCAATAAAACTGTGTTTCTGCTACTGGTTCTACAACAGTTCGACAAAATGTGGCAATGGCCATACCATAAGTTTGAAAAACAGAATTAGGCACTAGATCACAGTCAGTCCAGCCTAAGCTGCTACGGTCAAAGGCACCTGGAGATGAAGCACCATGTAATTGGGGCTGAATTTTACTTTCATATGATACATCTGAAATGGGATCCAATGCTCTGCTGCTGTATTTTCATATTGCTCCACTTAAGTCAACTTATGCCATCCACATTTTAGCTTTTTGTCTCTTTTCCCCACACACACCCCTTACCACATGATTTGTCTCCTTTTCTTGCTGGAATCTGCAGCTGTGAATAATGATCAGTAATCTGGGAAACACTGATGGTGTCAGTGGGGTTGTTACATAGGTACAATGAAAAACAAGCTGAGGAATGGCATACAAAAAGTCACTGCTTCCTGCAGCAGTAAGAGACAAAATGTCTATTTGACACCTCTAGATGTCAATCTAAAAAAATACGCACAAAATACCACGTAGGACAGGGTGCTGTCTCTACACATACAACAATCTTCTGCAGAAGGTAGTGTGTTGGAGGCCACAGAGCAGCACGCATGTTGCTCCTGGTGCCGAGAGGAGTAGCGCGCCCAGGACAGACGTGTGGCCGTGCACAGGCACCATCTGGTTTCCTTCCCTGGAGGACAGCACCTCTGACCAACTCGGTTGTGCTGGCTTCCCTGCGCTAGCCTTGTTCTCACTCTAAATGGCCATCTCAGCCTTCAGAAATTTTACTGATAGTACATTGTATGCATCAGGTCACTGCAAGTGAAAGAGAGCACAGTGCTGGATGACTAGTAAATAAGCTTCTTAGCCTCCTAAGTTACCGTTGTTATTCCAGTCATCACAGGAAAGATCTACGGCACTGGAAGCCAAGCCACTTCTCACTTCACCAACGAGTGACAGAGCACAACCAAGATGAGAACTGAGGTGCTCCTGCTGCTCGAGTCCATTCGACTTCCCTCAGATGCATTTGTCCCTCCGGCCAAGCACTGAAATGCAGCCTCAGAACACAAACTTCGCTCATCAGCTGCAGTGGCAGGTTCCCTGGGAGCCCTGAGGACTCACTGCAGTTAGGGGTTTTCAGAATTACAAGGTTCGGCACGATGGTCTGTCTCCCCACTAGTTGCTTGAACTGGGATTTTCCTGTGGCAATTAATTGCTACCACAGTAGCCCAACAGCAGCAGCTCGCACCGGATGGGAGGGGGGTGGGGAGGAAGGGGAGAAAAATAGTAGTTGATTTATTTCTTTAATATATGGTTTACAATAGAAAATATAAGCTGCAGGTTGTGTCTCTGAGCAGTTAATGACCAGCTGGGTTAAGGGCCTTCAAATACTGCCACTGGTCATTAACTGCCAGGAAGTATCCTTCCTGTCATCTATTATTGCTTAATTGTATCAAGACCCACTACAGTGGAGGACTGTTAAATCTGCGGATTAATTGGAATCTGACCTCAGTAGTTCTAATAATATCAAGGCCGTTGCAGGTTAGCATTTGGGTTCTTGACATGACAGTCCATAACAAATTTCTTCAGAGCTGTTCTGCTTTATATTAATGCCTATTGGATGATTGACACAGTAAAACATAATTGCCCTGTAGAAATCACTGTGGTCAGTTGTATTAAGAACTACTTAGGGACATTTTAATTTACTTTGACACCACAGACTTTAAAAGCTTCTACACTTGTATTAAAACCTTCTTAAAGGTCTGGTTGCTGTTGTAGCTCATCAGCAAAGGATCACTCAGTAAGAAAAAAGGTAATTATTAGATCTTTAAATAACTCTCCTCAAATAATCGAATTACAAAAGAAAAGCATATTAATTATTTGGGTGTTTTTTGCCACTCTTATGGTTAATTAGCTACTAGCAGGCTGTGTGAAGAAACCAACTAATCCTTTTAAATTAGGTTTCAAAAATGGGATGTAAGCTCAAAACTTGTAAACGTGAAGTACAAACCCCCCTGACTCTTGCATTACTTCCACAACATCCAGCTTTAATTTTATGAACGAGGTACCTCACACTTCAGACACATGACTAAGCTCCTTTTAAAGTCAGGGCACACAGGGTTATATTTGGAAATATATTGTGCTATGATCCACAGATATGGAGCAGGACCCTGGCCTGCAAGACAGTACAATCAGCAAGTGGAAAGGTATCTCTGCCATCAAGACCCCATGATGGCTAATAATGTCTTTATAGCTATTGTATGTTCACAACTAATTAGTCAAAAATAACCTACAAAATTGAAAATACAGTGACTGTCCTAAGGGACAGTCTAATGACTACTAGTCCACCTAGCCCAACAGTTTTATGTTCAACAGTGGCAATAGGAGATAGTAGCTCATGAGAGCATCTGAGCCTGGCCAACATCTATAGCTCGTTCTCATATTCCTCAGCATCTACAATCATTGTGTTGGGCTGTTAATGGGTACGGTCTTTTCCTAGTCAGGAACACGGTGTGGTATTTTGGTTGATGAAGTGATTGGGGGCAAATTAGCAATTAAGTTTGCAGCCTGATCTTTCAATGAAGGGCCTTGATAAGGAGTTTTGCAATAGCCCTATTTATTCTGTTTAATGGAAGAAAATCAGAGAATCAAAGCAGTCAGTCTATGTACAACTGAATTGCCAAGTCCATCACATGATCTAAAATATTTAGGATGCTAAACTTCTCCCATTTTTTGCAGGATCTGGTTAAAACTTAACAGACTTAATTCAGAAAATCTGGAGATCATCGATTTTAATGATCAAATTACTCAATACAATGAAATATCTTTTATTCAAACATCAGGAAATCCACACTTGATACAAGACTTCGTTAATTCCACTAGAATAGCTGCAGCTGCTGCAAAACCAAAGGGTAAGTGCTGGAGAGGGAAAAAGAAATCCCCTGAGACCCACCCACCCAAAAAGAAATGCAAGTCTTTTGCCACATGTTGAGAGATCGTGCAGGAAAAAGGGCTTTTGGAAAAACCTTTAGGTACAAACTACCTGTTTCGAGGAGTGTGACTGTAGAGACTAGCAAGCTCTTCTAGCTTTGACAACTACAATATGGGTTGAAAGAAAAAAGTGGAGGATAGTTGCTGTATATGATTTTACCCAAATAGCTTCTCTGGACAGAGACTGCAAATCCCCCTAACACTGCTTTGTTTTTATGTAACTCCAGGAAGGAGTTTATATAACTACAGGAGGAAAGCAGTAGCTATCCTAGTAGCTTTAGGTTATTTTAAGGAAAAAAGGGCTTATTTCAAGGAAAACGAGTAAGTATGAATATTTACATTATGCTATTTTGCTGAGCTGCAGTAATCTGTACTAAGAATGGCATTGCTTCAGTTCTCCCATGCATGCATGTATGCATGTGTAATAGTTTATAAAAGATTAATGGCTCTTTTATCATAGCATAAATTGTTTAATGATAATTTTCTGTATTTGCAATTTACCAGTTATTTAAGGTGGACGCCTAAAATTACAAAATTATGAGCAGATTAATATAATTATTAGAAATCACCAGCTCCTGCCAGCCCTTCCTGCGGTCAGTGGGGAACACTGTTACAGTGGGCAGCCAGACTGCAAAGTTCAGCCGGCTTGTGATGCCCGTCACTCGTTACTACCCAAGGTAGAAAGTTTCTTTCTGAGATGCCGCCCAGCGTCTCACAAATTCGTAATCACGGCATTTCTTGGCTGTCACAGCCAAACGCTCTGGAGCTTTTTGGAGCGCATCAGAGGACGACTTGGCGAGCACCTGCCCGGGCCTTGCTGAGCAGCGGCCGCCTCGCAGCCTGCGCCTTGACTCCCTGTCTCCTCCAGTGCCAAAGCAACGCACACAGACCCACCCGCGGCC
>NW_009219581.1:0-2420 GCF_000690835.1 Fulmarus glacialis
GGTGCTGGGAGGGGGGTTGAATACAGCAGCGGGCACTGGCACAGGCACTGCACGGGCACTGCAGTGGGCACTGCATGGGGGGGTCTGGGCACTGCCCTGGGCACTGCACAGGACCAGGTGCTGCACCGGGCACTGGAAGGGAAGAGCACTGCTGGGGGGGGCACTGGGCAGGGCACTGCAAAGGGGCTGGACACGACACTGGGCGCTGCATGGGGTGCTGCACTCAGCTGGGGCTGTGGGACACTGTGGGAGAGGGGGCAGGCACTGGGCACCGGGCACCATGGGTGGTGCTGGGCACTGGTCAGGGCATGGGGCACTGGGCTCTGGGCACTGGGCACTGGGAAGGGCACTGGAAATGGCACTGGGCACTGGGTAGACTGGACTGCACTGGGCTGTGCTGGGTGCTGGGCACTGGTCAGGGCATGGGGCACTGGGCACTGGGCACTGGGAAGGGCACTGGGAATGGCACTGGGCACTGGGCTGTGCTGGGTGCTGGGCACTGGTCAGGGCATGGGGCACTGGGCACTGGGCACTGGGAAGGGCACTGGGAATGGCACTGGGCACTGGGCTGTGCTGGGTGCTGGGCACTGGTCAGGGCATGGGGCACTGGGCACTGGGCACTGGGAAGGGCACTGGGAATGGCACTGGGCACTGGGCTGTGCTGGGTGCTGGGCACTGGTCAGGGCATGGGGCACTGGGCACTGGGCACTGGGAAGGGCACTGGGAATGGCACTGGGCACTGGGCTGTGCTGGGTGCTGGGCACTGGTCAGGGCATGGGGCACTGGGCACTGGGCACTGGGAAGGGCACTGGGAATGGCACTGGGCACTGGGCTGTGCTGGGTGCTGGGCACTGGTCAGGGCATGGGGCACTGGGCACTGGGCACTGGGAAGGGCACTGGGAATGGCACTGGGCACTGGGCTGTGCTGGGTGCTGGGCACTGGTCAGGGCATGGGGCACTGGGCACTGGGCACTGGGAAGGGCACTGGGAATGGCACTGGGCACTGGGCTGTGCTGGGTGCTGGGCACTGGTCAGGGCATGGGGCACTGGGCACTGGGCACTGGGCACTGAGCAATGGAAAGGGCACTGGGCGCCATGGGCCATGCTGAGCAGTGGGCACTGGGTGTGGGGCAGTGTGGGCTGTGCTGGCATCTGGGCACTGGGCTGTGAGGGATACTGGGAAGGCTGTGAGGCACTGGTCAGGGCACTGGATATTCTGGGCTGTCCTGGGCACTGGTCACTGAGAGGGGAAGTGGGTAGGGTGGGCTGTGATGGGCAGTGGAAAGGGCACCGGGCAATGGGCATGGGGGGCACTGGGGAGTGGGCACTGGGAAGGGCACTGGTCACTGGGCAGACACTGGGCAAGGAGCACTGGGCACTGGTCTCTGGTCAGAGGGCACTGGGCAAGGGACACTGGGCACTGGTCATAGGGCACTGGGCACTGGGAAGGGCACTGGGCCCTGGGCCCTGGGAACTGGGAAGGGCACTGGGCAGGGGGCAGAGGTCATGGGGCACTGGTCACTAGGGAGGGCACTGGTCACTGGTACTGGTTGCTGGACATGGGGTACTGGGCACTGGGAAGTGGGAAGGGCACTTGTCATGGGGCACTGGGCAGCGGGAGCTGGGAAGGACACTGGACACTGGTTGATGATGGTCATGGGGCACTGGGAAGGGTACTGGTCACTAGTCACAGGGAACTGGGCAGAGCAGTGGTCATTGGGCACTGGGCACTGGGAAGGGCACTGGGTGCTGGACACTGGTCGGTGGCACTGGGCACTGGGAACTGGGAAGGGCACTGGGGACTGGTACTGGTTGCTGGGCACTGGGCACTGGGCTTGGGGAGGGCACTGGGAAGGGCATTGGTCACTGGATATGGGGCACTGATCATGAGGAACTGGGAAGAGCACTGAACATGGGGCACTGGGAACTGGGAAGAACAGTGGGCACTGGTCAATGGTGGTCATGGGGCACTGGGAAGGGCACTGGTTACAGGGCACTGGGCAGAGCACTGGGCATGGGGCACTAGGCACTGGGCACTGCAAGAGGCCATTGGGCATGGGGCAGTGGGCACTGGGCAGGGCACTGGGAAGGGCACTGGGCACTGGCCATGAGGTACTGGGAACTGGGAAAGGCACCGGTAACTGATCACAGGGCACCAGGCACTGGGAAAGGCTGGTCACTGGTCACAGGGCACTGGTCACTGGTCACAGGGCACCAGGCACTAGAAAGGGCACTGGGCATGGGGAACTGGGCACTCGGAAGGGCGCTGGGCACTGGTCGCCGGGAACTGGGAAGGGCACTGGTCATGGGGCACTGGGCTCTGGTCATGGGGCACTGGGCTCTGGGCGCTGGTCACTGGTCCCTGCTGCTGGGTGCCCCAGGGACCCCCAGCCCCCCGGGGAGCCTGGGGCAGGGTGGGG
>NW_009219582.1:0-9437 GCF_000690835.1 Fulmarus glacialis
AAGGCAATGTTTTGTGGGCGCTTTGCAATTAAAAACAAATCGTTTCCTTCCCCCCTGGTTGAGCAGCAGGAGCAAACGGGTGTTCCTGGGGCACTCGCAAGGCCAGCTCTCGGGGAAAGCCTTTAGCTGGCACTTGGGGCCGGAGCTGGTGGTTACGAAGCGAGGAAGGGGAGTAGCTGTTGAAGCCCCCCGCCAGGCTGACACAGTGTGACCTATGCTCCTTGACTTGTGAACTGCAGTGATAAAAACACTGCCTTCTAGAAGAGTGTCTCGTGTTTATGGCAGCCGTGATTAAAAACAGGTAGTTAGGTTCTCTCTGGCGCGCAGATAAAACAGCAGGATCTTGGAGTATCGCTCCTGGCAACATTGCAATAGATATTTCTCAGAAGATACAGTTTTAAAAAAAAATCTTCCAAAAAGAGGGTTAGCGCTATGATGCCTCAAGGTTTTTGCAACTGCTGTTACCTCCTGAATGTGCTGACCTGCAGATTGGTTTTTTGTGAGTCTCCATCTGTGCCCTGCTGAGAGATGGGGATGTAAATTACTTCATGGTTTAGTGTTTCCAACTGGCTGTAGAAGTGTTGCATAAGTCGAAGTTATTAATTCCCTGGCAATTATTTCTCCTTTTAAAATAACATCCTGTTGATGCACTTCACTTCTCACTAGGAGGCATTCAGGAAACGTTTTTTAAAACATTTGTGTGATCAATTAATACTGTAAGGCAGTAGTCAGGAGCATTGTATTCCAGATGTGCTGTGCAAAAAAGCTTCATGCTGTCACGTTCCTGAGATCATTCTTGGATATTGCAAGCTACTGTTTCATACTGACACAATAAAAGGGAAGTGGTGATGCACTCCAGTTTGGATCGAGGCTATACAGTTGAACAATGTCTGGTTTGAGTTTTCATTAATGTGTTTTAATGATTTGTTTTTCTTACGTCATGAGAATGTCAAAACCAGAAGGTATATAACAGTTAATTAGATTTAACAGAAATATTATGAAATACAAATGCCAGTAGGGCAACTGAATTCTTAAGCTTCCAAGTTCCTTTTTACAGTATCTTCAAAGAGTAATAGTGCAGGTTAAGCAGAAAATGATTTAAAATTAAGTTTGTACAACAGCATGACCCTAGACCTGGGCTGTCTTCGTGTAGAAGAGTAATCTGCAGTGCCTGAATGGAAAACACCCAGGCATTTCCTGTCTAGGGCCATTTCTGACCTCTGCTGGATTCTGCTTATTAAAAGAGAGTTTATATGAGTCGGATGTGGGTGTGGATAGTGTGGTGGCAACTTTACCCAGCAAATGAAAATTGAATTAGTTATTTCAGAGTGAGCTGGTGCGTGGGAAGATGTCTCAAAACAATTAGGTAGCCTTAATTTGTGTAGGGTAATGCATGTACTCCACTGTGATTCACTTCTGTGTGTACTTTGTGTATCAACTTCACATCTGCTTTAGAACAGAACTGCTTCTCTGGCTTTATAGTACTTGCTTTTTCTTAAAAGTAACACAAGACTAAAGTATCTGAAGCTTTTTCAGCATGATTAAAGTTGATTTAAATTTTGGAGTTACTAGTGTTCAGTCTTGCGGCTGTGAGGTCAGAATCTTGTTGAAATCAGTGGGACTGTATGCAGGCTTGAGAATTTGAAATCCATTTGGTGGCAGATAGCTTTCAGTCCTGTTTGTAGAGTATGAATGTGTTCTTATGATAAAGAGTTCTTCTGGCTAGCACCGAAGTCCATTGGTATAATGCATTCTTTTAAAGTTAAATTTAATTCTGTTGGAGAGGTACTCAGTCATTCTCATTAACAATACACCTACATTTGTTTAAAAAAGCACATACTGATTTATTGTTGTGAGACAGCCCTTATGTGTTGGAAATTTGTTTGTCTTTGTGTAAGGATTCTGTGTCTTGTCAGAATATAAATGCAACTGTACATGTTGTAAATCTAAGGCAAGCATACAATATATTCATGGCTTTTTTTGAATTATACAGTCCTTAGTCCAAAGCATTTGATTGAGAATCCCGCTCCAAAAGCAAACTGTTTTTCCCAGGTCTTCCTTTCTTTCTTGAAACATACACTTTGGGGTGAGGAGAGAGGGGAGGCAGCTCTAAACTGAAAAATACTCAGGGAACCTATGAGCAGATGTTGTTTTTGAGATAGGATTGCAATTCGACATTGGACAACCTGCAGTGGTTATGGATAAATGAAAAGATACTACTAAAAAGTTTTGGGAAGAATTCACATTTAAGTATCAATCCTTGTAACAAAGCAAACAGAAAGTTTTCAAGGTAAGATGTTCCCACCTAATTAAAATGGGTACATGTTTGGTGCCTGTAGGCTTTAAATTTTCTGAGTCCAGTTTTAGGCTTTCCCAAGAATTTTCCTGCACAAAATCCACTATAGAGAAAAATGAGGCCTTAAGCATTTCCTTTGTTGGGATGCCAATTTTGGTGGCACTGCAAAGGCATGAAGAGCCGTAGGGCTACTCTAAATTGTGTCTTGATTGGTTGTAGCCCTCTTTTCTCCTGGCATACATGCAGTGCAAGGGGTGAAGGAAGCAGCAAGGCTGTGAATAAAGTGGGACAGGATTGTTGATAATGTGGAGGCTTCCTCAGCGCTGGGGAATTTTTCAGTGGTCTGTCTATGACATTTGTTGGCTCTTCATTGATGACAATGAATTAGGCTGTCAGTCTGCAGCATCTGTTGTTTGGGGGAAGCCTGAGGTCATGTCATGAATTGTGCTCAACCTATTTTTCTGTTTGCCAAACTATCTGTATGAGTGATAGTGTATCAGCAGTGAAAGAGTTTAAAATTATTTTATTACCTTAGGATCATCGCTTCACTAGGAAAAATGATTTAAGTATATAGTGTTTTACCATCCTTCCCCCCGCCCCCAAAAAAAAACCCCCCCCAAGCATTTAAATGAGGTAAGATGTAATCTCTATGCTTCATGTATTGCATTTTCTTGTTTACATGTGCAAGATTGGGATGAATGACTGATTGCTCCACCTACGCGCAAACACACACAAAGTGCTAGTTGAGATGTCTTTGGCATTTGTAGCAGCAAGGATTAGTCTGCGTTGTGTGGCTGCTTGAGTTGTTTTTATGTCTGTTAATTAGTGCTGTCTGTGTCAAGGTTGGTTTTACTATTATGTAAGCTAGTGATATTGGGCCTTGTGGAATGCAAACCGTGCTGTAATGAAAAACAGATCTACTAAATTTAAAGAAAAGGATAAAGGATATGCAGTAATTTTTATTTTAGGGAACGAATTAGGATTTTTAGAGGCTTATAAAGATTTGGCTTCCATGACAACCACATTTCTTAAATTATACACAAACCATTCTTTTAAACTGCATCTAAAATAGATTTAGAAGACAATTTTTTTTTATGCTACCCACTGCTAGTCAAGTAGTTGACCTCTGTAGCACAGGAAGATAAGGGTATGTCGGCTCTTATTTCTTCAGCTGTGTGGTTGGATTTGCTATTGTATATGCCATTTATGTTTGCAGGGCTATTACTTTCCCTAAGTTTTCTTCTTCTCTCAAGTGTTAACTGCATTGATGCTATGTTTAGCCTGTAATCTATTAACTAAATAATTTTTGAATTTTTAAAAATAACTCAGAAGCATATTCATTTAAAGAGCTGATAATTGTCCCATGCTCATCCTTGGCCAACTGCAAACATAAAGCCAAACTGGAATGTTTGCTCTTAGCACCTGAGTTTGAGCGTTACTGAGTTGTCAAATGTTCACTCATGTCTAGTCCAAGAACCCTGTATGTATAATCACATCAGCTTGCCATGAACCTTGATCAGATTTATTTTGGATCCAGACAAGATGGGGTATAACTTTATTGCCCTGATGAGTGTCCCCTGCTGTCACGGGGTAGAAGGGGGAAATTCATTCTGTTCCTTCTGTGTCCTGCTAACATTTAATGGTATTGACTGTCATGTGTTTCTTTCTAATGTGGTATACATGTATGATTTATTCTGCCCTTGGCTTACGTGTGCTGCTGGTTTACTTGCTGATGACTTCTCTGAGAGCAGTATTTGTAAAGGTTTTTACCCTTTTAGCTATGAAACATCTATTCAGTAAGTGATAACAAGGCCATAGTTACATATGCCTCTGTTACTTCTCAGCTGCACTGTAGAACTCTCTATGGGCATGTCCATTGAGCATTTGGGATGCTCCAAATAGTGCAGAGTACTGCAGCTCCATTGCATTGCCTGAGTTTTCCAAAGGTCGCAGATTAGTAGTCCAGCATCCAGTGCTTAGGCACCAGCGTCCACTGAAAACGTATTTAACTTTTAATGCTTCACCTTCATGGTTCTTGTAGACTTTGACTTCATCTAAAAGATGAACTGAAACTTTGGGATCAAAACCAGTTGGGAGCTTTTTCTTATCTAGGAATGGAATTTTCTGACAGAAGAATAAAGCTTGTGCATGGGAAAGTGGGGAAAGAATGGCTGTTACAGATCTTACTATCTTTTATCCTAGGTCTGTGTCTTTCCCAATTTATCACTGTTATATATGATATATTTATAGTTGAGCCTAGCAGCCTAATGCTTTCTGTCATAGTATCTCTTCTCCCAGTAGTATGTAACTTTTCCTGGTGCAGCTTAAATTTTCCTGAAAATCCATCCATATTTATTAGTATAGATTTTTCATAAGTAGTTCTTAATCAAATATACTTTATTTTTTGGGTGAGTAGCTTGAGACCTTGGGATCTGATTCGTGCAGGTGTCAAGAACTTAACTGCAGCAGTTATCCTTTGGATTTATACTGTGCTGTGTAATGTTCAACCATCTTTAGTGATGAAAACATATTTCAGAGCTGCTCATTTTAAAAAAAAAAAAAGATGAAGTGCTGTTCTTGGAAATTTCAGTTTAAAAGAATATTTTTTCCCAAAGGTGTGTTAGGATGTAGTTGAGGTTGAAAAAGTAGCAGTAAGGATGAAGCATGGTGACTGAAACCAATTAATATTTTGACATCAGTTGTTCTGAGGCATTGAAGAGAAGAGAGCTGGATACTAGCTGGGCTGGGTGAAGCTCTCTTAGCTCCTGTTTCTACAATTCTAACCTTTGATCCATTTGCAGCCTCACCTGGTAGGTTTAAATGTGGATGTGGAAACCTGACAAACCCATCAATGTTTTCACACTTTTTTACACATTATAGAGCAATGTCAGAATTAAATAGATCTGCTGTTCTTTCTTATTGAAATAACGTATGGCATAGTTTTAATCAAATAATCTATTTATGAATGAGGGAAAAAAGCTCAGAGCTGAATGTACATGCATATTTTGTAAATGCTGTTATGTGATAATCCAAATTTGCATGAAAACTTATAATAATCCAAGATGGAAAAATTAGTTAACCTTTCTCTGCTTCCAAATTTACTAGTAAAAAGGAACAGGAAGTTCCGATTATTATTTTTTCTGAGATGAGAACATGAACAACTGCCAAAACTGTTACAAGAGCTCTATTTTATTTATTTTTTATACTTATTTCTAGTTGGTGTAACTTGCAGAAGAAAAATTACTTCCTTAGATCATTTATATAGGTCTCAATAGCTCTTATCTCTGCTTGCAGTAAAAAGATATGATGAATACTAATTTGCATTTTGCTTAATTTATTTTTAACTCATTGTGTTTGACAATTTCTGTCTTTTTGAAGTTTACCATATTTTTATAGTCAGTCAAAAGGTTCGTCAACACCTCTCCGCTGTTTCAGTAGCCTTTGTTACATTTTTCGGTGTCTCTATGTCTTTCTGTCATAAATATAATAATGAAGCACTTAGAAGCTTCTGCCCAAGAATATAGGAGAATTTTGGGAGAAATGTCAAAGTATTAGTGATTTAGAAAACTGACTGTGGTAGTTTACAGATCTTGAGAAGCAGAAGGTTTTGTTTGAATTTCTCTCTTAAAATAAATGTTGCTAGTCAGTACAGTAGTGCTGTAAGGAACTTTGTAATGGGGGGAACTGGCTACAGTTGGAGATGTGCTTGAGGTCTACTGTAGAAATGAAGCGTGCTCACACTTGCTGGGTCTTTCTGTTCTAATTAAACAGCTTAATTGAGAGTTACCAAGGGGGGAAAAATGTCATTGGGAATCAATTAAAGATTAACTGTTTAGCTCTAAGCTTTACATTAGTCTTTTCCCCAATAATGACTTTTTTTCCTTGTAGATTCTGCAGAAATAGTGGTTGTTCCATCACAGTGAAGTCTTGCTACAAATCACTGTTGATCTTGCAGCAGAAATACTTGCTTTGTACTTCTCTCAGGCCTTAGCTGATCTGGGATTTATTGTACTTGGTGCTTAACTGTTAGCAGGGCTGTTGTAGCGTAAACCCATAGTTTGCAAGCAGGTGGCAAGATGTAGGTCAGGGCTTCATAGCAGTATTGGGTGTTTGCATTTGTGCAGTCAGGCTACAGATTAGTCTTCAAAGATAAACAAAGCGTAAATAATGAGCAAAGCATGGCTATTACAGGGCTACTATTACATTCTGACTATTTACTAATGATGTTTTAGTGTTTCCGCAATTATTTCTACGTTGACGAGCCCTTGTTCATAGGTTAATTTATAAATAAGCTACTGGAATTATGTAATTCAATCAGTTCTCGGTAGTGATACAGGTATTACCTTAAGCATCTTCCTGCGCAAGTATTTTGCTTTTATCATTGCTGCAAGTAAAAAATGGCATTAGTTTTGCACCTGACCCAGACTAGAAATTACTGTTCTCATCTCCTAACATCCCTCTTTTCCCCTGCTCCATTAGGAATATCTGCCATATGAAACTTGCTAGCATAACGTTAAGTACATTTGGTTGCCTAATCAAAATTAAAGTGGTTGCAGTTAGAAAAATCCTGCTAACAAAGACATTCCAGCTAAGCTGGATTGTTTCAGCAGCACCAGTGAAGAACCAAGGTTGGTACTTTCAGTTGTACTTGTGCATCTTGGGGGCTGGTAACTTCTGTCAAAGTGTCACTGGAAAGCAGAAAGGACAATCATCTTATAAATTGCTTCAGCTGCAAACAGAAGAGAGTGACTGAGGGCACGATTTCACATTACACTCAATGTGTTGGAACAGCAGGTTAGTTTCTTCTTCCCCCTGGTCTGTCCCCAAGAGGAAGCCAAGCTCCTCCACTGCATTCGTTCTGGATCTAGCAGTCATGTGTCTGTAGAGTTTTCACTTCAGCTTATTGATCTGATGGGTAACTGATGCACTAAAAATTAATGTGTTTTTCTCCCCATCAAATTGGTGACTGAGTTCACATGATTGTTGGCTTCTGTGCAGAGGGGACAGGCATGTGCAACCTGGGAGACAAAAGGTGCACTGGAACAGGTTCCCCCTTTTTGTGTCAGCTTACTGTGACTCTAGTCTTCGTAATTTCTGAGGCTCTTTACTTCATCCCTGTAGAAAATTGTGTGAATAAGCTTCATCACATTTCATACTTGATTTTAAAAGTTTTTTAACATTACTCCATGGTTTTTGTGCTCCTACAAGCTTCTCTGCTGTAAGCTGTTCTAATGAAAACTTAGATTCTATAAAATTTGCATCTGCAGACTTACTTGCTGAAAGACTCAAGTGCTTTTTTTCAGTTAGCATCAGCAGTAAATGGTAAAATTACTATCTCTGAGTAAATTCTGCCCCCGCACCCAAGTGCCACCTTTTTTCCCCAGCACGCTGGTTGTTCATTCCTAGACTATAGAGACAACTGATCACATATCCTGCCTTCCCCTGACTCCTCTGGGAGGAAGAATGTAGCTATGTACAGCTGAATTGGAATATTTCTTAAAACTTAAATTGTCATGCTGGTACTATTTCTTTTTTAGAACGTTATTTTGAAATACTTAGTGGATACAGAAAAGCCTGAGATTTCTGCCTTAGGATGTTGTTTCAAGACAACAACATGACAAAATATTTTTTACTTTCCTCAAATTACTTCCAGGCATTGTCTTTAGCATCTCTGTCTCCTTCAGACTTTCTTCTAATCTTAAGATAAGTTTCAAGTTTGTTTTTTCCTATTCATTTTAGCCTTGACATTGGTGTGCCTTACATAATATCTGCTTTTGTGGCTAGAGAAATCGATGAAAGGTTTAATGTGACCCTCATAAATATTTATGTCTTAGCTTTCAGAAGAGATGGATGCATTTAACTAGATAGGATTAGCCGCCTCCTGTAGAAGGGAAGAATAGTGCAGATGTAAGGGTGATCGTAGGGATACACAAATTGAGTTAGAGAAGTGTGCTTGAAAAACAGGTCCTGAGAAATGAAAGGAGTTGGCGATCTTGCTTTTTACTTACCAACTGAAGGAAGAGTTGCAAGCGCAACAAGTGCTTTACAGAACAATGTTTTTGTTTTGTGCTTCCTCCCTGCCTTTTTTTATACAGCCTTCATGCTAGAAGAGATGGTACTCTGAAGTTCCCCTTTTCCACTGTGAGATTGCTGTTAAGTGTTTTTCTGCCAGGCTTTATCATCAAGTTAAGTTATCCAAATGCCTCTTTTTTAGAGTAAAGTAATGGCTACAAGATCCTTGTGAGTTGGAAACTTGGAACACCAAAGCTCTTGTTACTGCTCTCCCCTCCAGCTCAAAGTTGCTTTCAGTGCTTGTTGTTTTACTGGTGGGATGTGACGTGGGTCTGTGTGCTCTTGTTCTCTCTAAAATTTGGGAAGACGGCAGATAACAGATACTCCTTCCAATTTCTTACCCAAAACCATGGGTATTCGTTTGCCAAGCAGTGATATTTTCCAAAAGTAATAAGTTTTTTTTTTTTCTCAGGAGGAAGCTGATCCAGGCCTTAGTAGAGACGCGGTGCTTTTTACAAGTCTAATTGCATTTGCCCTTCATTTGAAGGCTTTTCTAGTCCTATAAAATTTTTACACTAGAAGAACTTTAAGAAGGACTGTATCTGCAATTTATATTCGTGGTAGTGATTCTCGTTCAAAAAAAACCCCAAAACTTGGTGTTTTCCTATAGCTTACCCAAATTATCTTAAGGATACAAATTAAAAAGCCAGATGTCCTAGATTTCAAGTCAAATTTAATTATACTGTTAAAAATCTTATGAAGTATATTACCAAGTTTGTAACAGTAAGTCCTATTAATACGTTGGCAGCAATCAGAAGTTATTGGTGACTAAGATTTAACATTGACTGCTCAGAAATGCTGAGCTCTGGCACACAAGATTCAAATGTGAATACAAGATCAAATATGTCAGTATAGGTTTTAATGTGAACAATTTTATTTTACTGTCTCTGGAGGTATAGTCACAATAGGAATACGTGACATGTACACCATTTAAATGTCCATGCTAGTCACAGAATTTTTGTATCTTGCTAACCAAGCTATTTTTTTCCCCCTGTAAGCACTGTTCCAGATTTACACAGGATGTATTTAGCAAAAAATAGTTTTATTTGTACAAACTGTGAGCAAATTC
>NW_009219582.1:9468-16654 GCF_000690835.1 Fulmarus glacialis
AATAAAAAATAATAGAAAAAACCCTAAGATTTTTTTTCTTGCTTTTTACTGAAGGCTTCCTCGGAATTGCACTTATAGTCCTTCCTTCAAGGTTTTTTGTTACTGTTTCTTTTGCTGCCCTCCCAGCAGTTTGTAATAACTACTTTGAATGCAATAGCTGCAAGCACTTATTTTTAGTATTCACAAATGTAGCAGATATTTAAGAGAAGACTGTAGGCAGAATTGGATTTGTAGTCCTTTCTGCTTTCAGTTCAGGAACTTTTTAGAACTAAGTCCATTTATCTAAGCTTAAAGCTTCCCTCAGACCCGGGAATTTTAAAAGGTGATTACAAAATAGGAGTGTGTGGTGCTTTCATAATGTTGGAATGTAACACTAGGAGTTTACACCAGATAGCAGACCTGTACTTCAGCAGAACTTCAGTTCATTTCATCTTAACTTGTTCTCCTGATTAGTTTGTCTACTCCTCAGTCTTAGTTTCCAGAAGTGCTACAGGTTGATTAATGAAGTTCCTTCCTTGTGCTGTTGGTCCAGGGGTACTGTCACATTCTCTTGTGCTATGCAGATTAAACAAAACCCAGTACTGCCCCAGAGAAGTTAGAGCTGCTGATTCCAGAGTTGTGTTGTGTGTGGTGTTTAGCAGCTCTAACTGAATACCATTTTGTTTTTCGGTTTTAATAGCTGCAGAGATGGTTACCTAAAAATCCTGTTTGCTCTTTGCATTACCAGCAACTGTGGGATGATGACAATTTGCAATTATGTTCTTGTCAAAATATTGTTTATCTTTGAAATAGAATGGTTGCAACTACATTTAGGGAGAGCTACCTTAGCTTTAGAAAGATTTGATTGGCAATATGTAGGGCCTATGTTTTCTGTTACCTTAGCTAATTGACAATGTACCTTACTAAGAACAGGCTAATGAAGCTTCCTACATACTTTAATTATCAAGCTGAATCCCTGTTAAGGAGCATATATTTGAAAAATAGACACTTTGCCTTTAAAACAAAGGCACTGAGTGTGAAGAGCAAGTACTTGGTAATTCAGTGGTGGACCTTGTACAGATCTTGCAGTTCTCTGTATGGAAATGGCAGGGTGCCATAAGAAGTATTGAGAAAGAGCCTTACTGATGTGTGAACGGTGAAAAAATTGATACCAGCATGACTAAGCTGATGTAGTTGCTTTAGTTCAGACCCTATATATCTAGTGCATTGTTGTGCAGTAAGGCTTTCACTGGTGAAACTGAGTCTTTGTGTTCACTGGCATTGATTTGAGCTCTGAGTTGAGATACAGTCTTTGCACATAATGCCTAAACTGAGCATTCCGAATTTTTAAACTTGAGTTGCAACCTGTGCCTTCCTCCCTCTAAGCAGACCAGCCAGCTCCAGTTAGATCATCTCGTCAGCTGCTAACAAGAGTGGTTCTGTAGAGCATGATTACTGTTTTGTGATGTGACTTCTTGTGCTGCATGTTTTGTGATAAATCTGCTATGTTTTTTAACAAATTAAAGAACAGTTTACTAAATTACCCAGGAAAAAAAAATGTCTGAATGTTACGTAAGTCGTACTGGATCCCACTGTATAGGTATGTATGTAATTCAGTTGTGAGATTGGAGGGTGTTTGAATACTTTTGGACTTAATGCCCTCTCATCAGACATAACAAGAAACAAACAACGTAGTGACTGTTGAGGAAAGAACCATGGTCTTTAAAGATCAGTTCATTCAGCCTGGTGAAGAGGTTTGATTGTTATACTCTTAGAAGAGGGTACTCACTTAAAAACAGAAGGAAAACAGTGTTTTCACTGGTGTTTTATAACAAGGTAACTTGTCTTAATTTAGAATTGCCTTGGAACTGAGACCTAATGTGAGTGCCGCAGGATCCGCTCTGCCAGGCCCCGCAAAGAGCATCAGCACCCCACCCTGCGCCTTGCCAGGCCAGTGAGATCACTGAAAAAATAAATAGTTCCATAAGCACTGGAACTAATGACTTCTTGTTTCATGTGGTTTAGTCTCTTGTGGTTGATTTGTCTTTGGCAAAATCAGAGGGGTGTGCTCTGCCTGAAGTTTTTTCTGCAGTAGGGTTGTTTGCAAGAGTTCACAGGAATAAAATAAAATGCTTTCCCAGTTCAGCCTTTACAAGATCCTTTGCTGTTATTTATCCACCTGTTTTCACAAGATCTGTAGGTACAAATTAAGACTTCTTTGTTATAGTTGGCCAATAGTGGTTAATTAAATCAGATTGTTAGAAAACACACGAACGGCATGACTTCCCAAGGCAAGGAAACTAGGCTAAAAGTATTGGTGATTCTGTGTGGTTGTCATTATGGCCAAATTCACTCCCCTTAGACTACAGGTGGTGCTACGGTACCACCTCAGTCATTTTTCTTAGGTAACCTCTAAAGTTTATCTACAATGGTTGGTGAACTTGCCTCCCTTCTTCTCAAAGCTGTAATGTGAGAAGAATAATTTCATACACTAAATGTTTCTGTGGCTTTGCAGAGAACATAACTGTTCTTCATGTTAAGGTATTTATTTCTGTTTATAGCTAAAGGCAAAGAAAAAGTACAGTATATGATTATTTTTTTTTTTTTTTTCCTTTGTTAGCCTTACTGCTTTTCTACTGGCTGGCAATATTCTAGCATATTTCTTCCTGCAGACGTTCAGGCTCGCTCCACCAGAGCATAAGTAACATTCCTCATCTGCCTCAAAAATAGTAGCAAGTAAAATGTCATTTGTGATTCAAGTGAAATTGAAATTGAAGTTACCAGGTACTGATGCTAGTCTTGCACTGTCTGATTTAGGTCGAATTGTTTCTTTGCCTCCATATCTTTTACCAGAGTCAAGATGGTGTTATTTGCACACCTGCTTCAGAAAAAAAAAATGTGAGGGGATGGAGGCAAACCGCATTTTTTGCCTCCTCCAAGCTAGAGTGGTGCATGTTCTTCTCCCAGATATATGTTAAAGCAGGAGAGTTGCATGTATGACACCAGTGGGGAGTGGTGGTGATGAGAGTATTGTGCTGGGGTAATGGTCCTATATTCTGGGAGAAGGCAGAGGTCTTGTCTTGTAGTCACTTTGATCTTCAGCCTATCCATGTGATTCAATCAGTTAGGGACTTCTTTTGGCCTTGGAGTCCTCTCTTCCTCCTTCCCTTTTTCTCCCTTCTCTATATTTACCTTTTCTCCCTTCTCTATATCTAGATAAACATCAGATGGGTATAAAGGGATAGTGAGAGAGGTTAAAACCCTGTCCTGCTGCCATCTGCTTTCCTCTGAAGCCTGAATTGACCAGGGGATTTCATTATTTTGTGGGGCTTTTTTAGCATTGTGAAGAATTCAAATGGTATGTTATTGGTGGGGCAATGATACAGTTCACAGACTGTCTTAAAATAGTCTGTTTCCATGTATGAATTTGAAATTTCCTAGTATGTCAGTGAGCAGCATAAACTGTACTGAAGTTTAGTTGCTCACAACCTGAGAGTAATTTTGTTGTCACTTGATCGTGTGTGTCACTTGATCATGCAGAGGAGATCCAGCTATTAGTGGTATTGTGCCCAACTGCCACTCTACTGAAGTAATCTGATTTGGTAGGACAGAGCAAGTGTCCAGGAGGAAGGAAAGGGTATCTGACATGATTACTCATTTATTGTATTTGTCATATTTTATTTTTAAAGCAAGTCCTAATATAAGAACGCGTGCATGGCCCCGTCGTGGTTGTTTTACATCTGACCTCTTCTTATGAGGGGAAGCTGGCACTGGAAGTTGTCTTTGAGCTTGCCCAGAGTTTACATATGAAAACAGATGGCTTTTTTTTTTTTTTTTTTTTCCGTGTGAGTTTACAAATAGATTAGCTCCTGTTGTTGGCTTAGTGGGTAATTGTATGAGTGACAGAATTGACTCGAAAGGCTATAGGAGTTTTTGGCTGGGGAGAAGGGGAGACCGAAGTCATAGTAGTTTGGACTTTGTCTTGTTCTGCAATGGAATTGTGCCATGGCTAAGGTTAATTGTGTGATACCATGCCATTGTTGTTTGTTTTTTTTCATTTGTTTGTGGGTTTTGTTTGTTTTGGTTTTTTTGAAAAGGCCTGTTCCTCACTGAAGCAAAACACCATTACTCTATAATTTTATCTTTGAATAATTTAAATCAAAATAGTTTCATTTTGGAAAATAACAAAGATAAGTCAGCATTTTTTAAATAATGAAATGTTTTGTAGCACTGTATGTAATGCTCCTCTGCAATGTTTGCTGATACTGCTAGATGTAATAGCAATGAAAGGTCCTACCTGGTGTTGGAAAGCTGTTGTGCTGGACTCTGGACTGACATAGGTACTAATCCTGCAAAGATGTGTACTTTCTGTTGAATTCAGTGGTAGAGCATGCAGTGGTTAAGCTGACCATCTGGATTTGTGGTTTGAAGAACATATATACGTTGTCTTAATTTTGTGTTTGCATGAGCTCTGACTTCTTCTTAAGTACTACCAGTATTTTTTGCAAAACAGCAAAGTAATCGAGGCTAATAAAGAAGTTACTATGGAGACCCTGTTATTTTTTTGCTACCAATTAAAAAAAAAAGTTCTGAGGTTAAACCTACTTAATATTAAAATCAGTGGAAAATACATTAAATACTTCAGGTCTCCTATGCTAGATAAAAGTTTTGTGAAGGAGAGAGTTTTCAGTGAACTTAGAAGGTGCCTTCATGGTATGCACAAGTTAGGGAGTGGAGGATGGAAGGGAAGACCTCTGCTGTTGTCTCTGCCACTGATTAGATTGACTGTCTCACATTATGTTTGTATTTTTGAACCTTTGTTTGTTTCATGTACCTCTTAGTTTAGGCTTGCCGCAAGTTTTCCCAGAAACAAGTGTTACATATACATGCATGTTTACACTGTGTTCTCCTAGTGACACTCTGGTTAGGAGAGTGTCTGACATCCTCTTTGTTGTATGTTGCCTATTGGTTGCTTGATTGGAAAGTTGCCCTTATGGGTGTGAAAAAACTTGGGATAAATATATATGGCTGTGACAGGAAAATATAGAATGTTGACTGTGGTTGGGATTTATCGATGGATTAGCTTTCAGATATTGCAAGTAAAAGTTCTTTAACATCATGGTTTAACTTGTTCTCTGAAAAATCAGAAGATGCTACTTGCAAAATCTCTGAATCTGACCCTGAGGAATTATCAGATGAAGCAAGTGCTGACACCTTCTATGGAACTTCTCCTCCTAGTACACCCCGCCAGATGAAGCGTATGTCAACAAAGCATCAGAAAAATAACGTTGGGAGACCTGCTAGCCGCTCCACTTTGAAAGGTAGGTGTGGTGTTTTGGTTTTTTTCCTAAAATGACCATGAAGTCATAGTAGTAGCCCTTCGTTACCTGACGGAGGAGATATACAGAAGATGGAGTCAGATACTGAGGTGTAGTGAAAGGATAGGAGGCAGCTGGCATATGTTGCCACAAGCCAAGGCTCTTTTGGGTATTAGAAGAAAAAAATTACCATGAGAGTGGTCAAACAGTGAACAGTTTGCCAGAGAGGTTGTTGGGTTGTTGAATCTCCATCTTTGGAGATTTCCAAAACAGCTAAGGAAGAGCATGAGCAGGCTAAACTAATTTTGAAAAAAACCCTGCTTTGAGCAGGAGGTTGGAAAAAATGACCTTCAGAGGTATTTTCCAATCAATTTTTTTCTGTGATTCTGTGGTCTCTAGTAACGGTGTAGTTGCTTCCCTGCCCCAATTTCATGTTCTGAAGCACTTTACAGTCTGTTTTATAGAAAAAGTGTTTTCAGTGATTATACGTTACCCTTTAGTGTCACTGAAGCAATTAAATTATAATTACCACTGTTATTCCTGTTAATGCTTTAGTCATAAAGTCATAACTGGGAAAAAACCAAAAGATACTTGACATTTTTTTTTTCCTAATGTTACTAAGTAACGATATCTAACATTAAATAAAACATTTTTAGGTTAAAATATGATTTTTAAGCTTTTCTTTCTTTAATTTTGAGCAGATATAGAATATGGTAATTGCTTGTTGAAAAGATAATTTTAAAAAAAATGCAGTAGCTACATCTTTTCAAGCTGCCTTTCCAAGAAAAAAAGGAAAAAATATGCGATTTTTGGTTTTGCTGAGCTTGTGATGGGTGCAAAAAAGCCATTTCTTAAGATTGTATATTCAGTATTTTCACGAAGAATACACCTAGGTTTGGGTTTGTGTGTTTTAGTTTTTTAGGGTTTGTTTTTTTTTTTTTTTTTAAAAAAAAAAACCCCTATGTCAGACAAGGTTATTTGCCAGAGTTGTTATGGCAGCTTGACTATTGTCAGTTAATATTTTGGAAGCAATTTTTTAAATTGCTTCGCACGAAACAGGAAATGTGTGCATTTACTTGCTAGGATTACATTTTCAAGGTAAAGCTTAGCGGAGAAGAAGGTAAATGGTTTAGCATGAATAAGGGAATACAGTCTATTCCTCAGTTGCATAGAGTTGTGGAGTGCAACTTCATAATAAGAGAAGGGCCCATGCAAACATCTTCCAAAGCTTTTGGTTCCCTTCCCTTTCATACAGCCTCTGAATAATGTCACTATGAAGAAAGCATTCACCAGAAGACCTCTTCCTTAAGCTAAATTGAAGAGAAATCTCGTTATACTTGCCAGTTAGCTGTGTCGGCATTGGAATTATTAAGCTGCTTTTACTGGCTTTTAATTGTGCCTTTTGGTTAAGTTAAACTCTTCTAATGCAACATTAACCATATTTAGTTCTGTATGTGGTCGTTATGTAATAACTTTCCTTGTTTTCTGTGATTTTTTTCTTGTTTCTTTCTGTGCTTTAAAAAAAAAAGGTTAGTTTCTAAACAGAGAAATTGTGATACTAAAGAACTATAATGCATAATATTTCACAGTAACCCTTTGGTGCTGAACACATATTGAGGATCGATACCTTTATGAGAAATAGGGAGCTGTTGTTAATTCCTGCTAATAGATTCTGAGTTTTTGGAGCAAGGTCTCTCTCTACTTGTGAGGGAATGGTTCTTGCTTCTGGAATAATAATATCCTGTTCTTGCTTGCTGTGACTGTATCTTAAATTATGTTTGGGTTTTTTTTTTGATGAATTGGATAGTGTTGTATTGTGTAAAATATCTTTTCTGGAAAGTTCATAGTTAATGCATAGTTAACCTGGGGGTGCTGGTTGACAGCTGGCT
>NW_009219583.1:0-315 GCF_000690835.1 Fulmarus glacialis
GGGCAGGGGCGTTTGGGCGCGCGCTGGGTCAGGCCGTGCCCTTTTGTTCCAGGCTGAAGAGTCGGATGGCAATTAGGGAAGGTTTAACCGGGAGAGTCCAGTACTGCAGGATTTTTCTGTAGCTGCCGAATCAGTCGGGGATGATTGTTGCTGACATACGGTAAACAGATTCGGGGCGGCAGTAATCCTTCAGAAACTTGTGCCGGTCCTCCACCTGATCCGTAGGTGTTTGTGGTGCAGGTGCACGTTGCGGGGTGTGTACTCTGACCTCCCTGGCACTGCCGCGGCGGTGAGTAATGCTGAGCGTCCCCGAGG
>NW_009219583.1:354-5586 GCF_000690835.1 Fulmarus glacialis
CTTCGTGTGAAATTAAAGGTTTGCTTTGAAACTAGCTTGAATTTAAATTTCGAACTAATTTTTAGCTGTGACTCCTGAGTAGCTGCCCTGGCTTCAGCGTGACAAGTTCCCATCGTGTGTTAGCTGGTGTTGCTGGAGCTCGGCTTAGTGGTGGTTGCTCTCGAGTGAAACTACGTGGTTTCGGTCTGATGTCACTTACTGGTATGCACTTACTCAGAAGTGATATTCTGCAGGCTGAAGCAAAATACACACCTTATGGTATTACTACTGAAAAACTTCAGACTACTTGAAACACTAAGTTAGTGGTAGACTTACTAGTTGTAAGATACTGTTAGCTGTGGCAATTTTATCAACTCTGAAGTCTTAATTTTACTTTGAAGGTGCATTCAAGGCAACTTCAGCTTCCAGAGTGCGATTTAAAAAACCTAAATGCCAGTGTTGACCTATTGAGTTGCACGCCCCTTTCTAAGTATGCTTTCAGAGATCTGTTATTACATTTTAACATGTGTGTGCACAGATTTCAACAACAAATGTGTACGATTGGAGAAGTAATTTATTTTGGGTAATATTTCAAACTGGTGGTGTCGCCTAGGTACAGAGACAGATAAAGCATTCTTTTTTTTCCCCTGTTCAAATACATTTATATTAACAACAAACAGGACTTGAAGATAAATGTAGGCTTTGCTCCTAAAAAGAATAGTGTTGTGTTAGAATTCTGCCACGCGAGGAATTACGAGAAATTGCATCAGCTTAAATTTTGCAGATTTTTCTCTTGTATAAAATCAGGGTGCAAGGTTCCCACTTCCAGTTCAAAATACTCTCTTAAAATATAGCTATTTTGGGAGGCTGTGGAAAAATACTGCCTTCCACACGTGCATGCACTGTCTTAAAAAAGATTTTTTTTTTTTTTTTTTTTTTAAAGTACAGAAGTATTATCTATTTTGACTGTGGGCTGGTATACAGACTGGTGTAAAATTGAAAGCTGTGTCTTACCATAGCAGTTATTTGAAACTTCTTCCAGATCATGGTCATATCAAATTGGCCCTTGAAGCATGTATACAATATCAGCCAAACTAATTATACTGAAAGGTATGTTAATTTAAGAATGTTGCAAAATACAGTCTCCCTCGGGTTTAACTCTTCACTGGTATACTTTCAGATTTTATAAAAATCCTGTATTTGAAATAGCATATCTCTTGCACAGGAAAAAAATACATTTTATAAGTTCTGTAACTCTTTCCGTGTAAATTCTTACAGTCTGTAATAGCCTTTTATCAAAGTTATTTCTCACCTTTTTGATCTTGATCACAGAAATGTCTTTAGAGACCAAAATTTTATGCATACAATTAATTTGAATTTCCTTGTCAAAACAGAAATGCTTTTAATAGATGGGTAGCATTATTTCTACTTCAGCCATTAGTTCCTGGGCTACTGTTCATATAGTTTTAGTAGTTGTAGGTGGGGGGGATTATAAATATTTTAGAAATACTAGAATATTGGGAGGACTTCTGTGTTCAAGTTTCAGATCTTGTTTCCTTCAGTCACCTCTTCAGACATGGTGTCCGGTTTCTCATTTTTGGGGCTGTAATGCATTAAAAAAGCGTCTGTGAATGGTTTTCTCTTAATAGTTACTTAAAATACTTTTTAGCCTTGTGGGCCTTGTGTCCATGTCTACATTTATCTTGGCACACTTGACCAGAAGAGAACGGAAAAAAAAATTTTTTTTGATTAGCTGAATAATTCTTATTTGTTCATGTGGGAATCTTGGCTGGTATGATTGATTGTGTTATGCCTTATTATCAACAGTCTTTATACTACCTTCCACTGCCCTTCAGTTTTGGTTACTTAACTTTTTCCCTGCTATGCTGTAAAAGAATGTGTTTTTATTAAGGTCTTAAATGCTTGCTGTAGCTGTTAGTAGTATACAATAGAAAATGGTGAGAGAAATGAAATCTTGCTTGCAGTCTAATCTAGTAGTGGCTGTGATTGCAAAATGTAAGGGATCTAATCTCTTATGATGTCTTTTTGAACAATACTAACGGATGCTGTGGGAATGACTGTGTCAGGGTGTCAGTAATGAGATGTAAAGCTTTCCACCTGTAAGCTGAGGGTTCAAATATAGTCCACATTGGTTAAAAAAAATACAAATGCTTCAGGACTTGTGGAATCCTTGAGCCTTTTTGAATGCTGAACCTGAGTTCTTGAGATTTCCTTGTAGTTTTAAATACGTGCATAAAGAATATTTCCCAGTCTTTCACCTCAGTCCTGTAATTAATTGGGTTTCGGTTGTTCTAACTGTCTTTCTAGCTCCAGGCACATATTTGTTATCTACCACTTTAATCAGAAGTTGAGAACTTGATCACGTTAACAGTTCAAGACTCTCTGATTGCGTGGACTCTTTGGTTTCCTCTGCTAGAGGGAATGACGTACAATTTTCATAAATGTGGGTTAGTGTTCTACCCCAGATCCTACTTGGAGACACCAATGTGTTTGTTTCTTGAGAGGATATATGCGCAAGCTTTTAAAGTGTTTTTTAACGTGCTGTAATCTATGAGAGAGCTAAGTTTGGAACAGTTTTTTTTCCCCATTTAAGTCTGTATGAACACTACAATGTTAGATCAATTCTCAGGTTGTTGGTGAGATTCTTCAACTATAACAACAAAGAGGAAATAAATACATATAAAATGCATATGGGGAAGTAACACCAAGTATGGAAATAAGCTGAGAATTTGTTTTAACATCAGAACCTACCTTCTACTTGGAAAAAAAAAGATCCTGTGAAATGACTGCATTTAATTTTGATAGTGTTCCCATAAGTTGTATTTGGACATTAGGAAATACTTATTTTAACGTTTAGTTTTCAAAGAAGGAATTATCTATATAACTTACATTTTGGGTTTGAATTTTCTTAAATTTTTTTTACTCTTACAGTTATGACTATAGGCAACTTCAGCTACCAAATGATAGCTAAGGTGCATTTTTCAGTATTAATTTTGTTGTAATGTGGGAAGAGCCATGAGCTCCGCACTCTGTAGGTCATTATGAAGTATTTTCTGGAGTTTGCTTCTGGTTCAACATGCAGCACAAAGATTACTGTAAACAGAGCTTGAAATCTGGCTGTTCCTGGGAGCTTGTTCCACCTTTATGGAGTGGCAAATCAGTAAGATCTTATCAGTGACCAGCTAGCTAATCTTTGTTTCAAGGAAAACATCTAGAAATGGATTATTGTACGTCATAGGCATTTTAATGTGCACATTGTACTACTACTTACATACTATGACAGTAGATACTGGTCTTCTGTGTAAGCAAAAAAAGGCTCAAAATATGGTATTTTGAATTGGTGCTTGAAGTCAAGAGTGGTCATTAAGCTTGAGTATACGTCCGCGTTGACACTACAATGTACTATCGTGGTCAAAATTTTCTGGTATGAGGACTCATGAAAATACTTGATAACAAGCTCTCAGCATAAGATATTGAGTTGAAAACAGAACTGTAACTAGTGAACTATTCAAGCTGTGAATTGTGCTAAATACTTTGGTTTTATTACTTGAAATGCTATGCAAAAGTATTGTCTGTCTCAGGTCAAAGGACTCATCCAAAAACTTTGTATCAAAGTTGGTGAAATTCTGACCAAGGACGCAACTGTTCACCCATTTTGTTACAGGCCATGCCAATAAGCTTGCAGTATGAAATAGGATCCTCTCTTCTGTTTTGTTCTCCTATCCTCTATAAGTAGAGGAAAGGCGATGTCTTATGTATATCGGAGGGTGGGGGGGAAATCAGATTACAGTCACGGTGTGGGGAGAGTAAAGCTCTATGTGTGTCTATGTCAAAATTAATAGTCCAATGTTTGGTTTATTAACACTGTGTCAAATTCTAAGTGTCTGAGTTAAGGGATAGTATTTGAAGCAAACGCTTATTGTTAAATTTATAGGATGTCTGAAGTTATGTAATCTGTACAGCAAACTACCCTCTGGTTAAGAAAGACGTAGGTCATTTATATTGCCCAAATTTTTCCTGGTTGTCATAGTATAAATGGAACAAAAATTGATATCAAACTATGCTCAGTGTCTTCTCGGGCAAATATATATGGCTGATGACTTCTTCACTGAAGGTACTGATGAAGCAAACGGCCGTAGGGAAGTCTTAAGATTAATTCTGTGATTCTGTGCAGTGTACTTATGCAGAGTCCAGAAAGTCCTGGAATGAAAACATTGTCTTGTCTTATAATTATGCTATTTTAGGGACTGATTATTCAAATATATGCTCTACATTCATAAATAGTAGGGGTGCCCTTGTTTCAAGGGGCTGTGACGTGCTTCAGTGAAGGATCTGAGAAAATGGAGGAAGATAAGCATCTGAATGCTGTAAGGTGCAGTGTGGGTCCCTTGGATCTTGCAGAGTAACAAGCGCTGTGGAGGCCACAGGTGTGGTGACTTGGCAGGGACGATGGTGTCTGCTTGGTTATCCATGGGATTTTCTTGCTGTGGTATAGCCTTAGATAACTCCTTAAGCCACAAGCCTTGTGGGCTGTTTGAGTTATGTATGTGGGCTACTGCAGGGTTGGAGAACTGCCTCAGTGTGTGCAGGACTAGGCACTTTACTCATGTTTGCTATTCTTAACTCTGTAGGATCTTCAGTAGCTCTTCAGAGTTGTTTCCTGCCTTTGCACATCAGGATTTATTTAGACACTTGGAAAAAAATAATTGTAGGTGCTAAAAATTTAAATATTGGCTTTATGTTAAAACAGTATTTATTTTCTCAAGGGTATTTGGTAATCTCTAATAGGATTCTTCTTTCCTAATCCATTATAAACAGATGTTCTACCCTTTTGTGGTGGGGGAGGGCAGCCTCAATTCAGTAAGATGATAGCAGTAGGGAGTGTTGCGTTGGAGAAGTTTGTGTTCTTACGAGAAGTGGGCAAGTGTACTATGAGCCTTTTTGGCCTGCATAGCTCATCGTAAGTTAGTTTTCCATAGCAGAGGAAGCAATAATAGAACTTGGTACTGCTCTGATAGTCTCTTTGTCTCCCCACCCCCACATACGCAAAGTACTGATACGCTAAAAATAGAAATTGAGCAAAAGTAGGCAGTTTCTTTGATTTGTGGTTCCAACCCTTTTCCCAGTAAGTACTGCACTGCAGAGCAGTCTTCTGTCTTCCTCACCATTGCCTCTCACATTTGAGTTTTTTCTTGGGAACTTAATTATAAAAATATTCCCGCCCCGCCCCCC
>NW_009219584.1:0-291 GCF_000690835.1 Fulmarus glacialis
TGTTTTGGGGGTGGGTGGGCAATTTGGTCATTGTCGAACACTTAATGGAAGAAACTTGGCTGTCTTGCACGTCACACCTTCCTGGTTTGCCATTGTGTTGCAGAAAAATCAACAAAACAAAACAAAAAATACAAAAAACCCCCCACAAAAAGGAACAAAAAAAAATCTCCTGGGATTGTTAAATATCAGCAAATTGATGGCATCTGCATCTTTTCTTTATCCTTTCCCCCCCACCACCCTCTTGTTTTTGATTGTGAATGGCTGGGGTATATTCACATCTTAATGAGCTTT
>NW_009219584.1:305-11304 GCF_000690835.1 Fulmarus glacialis
CTTAATGAGCTTTGGTAATTGTGGCACCTACTTCAATGCAATTAGTGTATCTTTTTGGCTGATTCAAGGATTGTTATTTCACATGACTTCTAGATTTCCAGTAATGCATTGTAGCACTTTTATTTTTCCCTGCTTTTTCTCTTACAAGGAAAAAAAGACCATTGGCTGGTATCTGTGATACTGCCTTGTAATGCTGTTTCTTGGATGCATCAGTCAGCACTCCAAGCAGACATGGCACCCGCAGTGTACAGACAACACGTGCGTGGAAAGGAGCAGGCTCAAACCAATTCCTAGCAGAAGGCAAAGTTGTGGCTAGCTTCTTCTGCTGCCTAGGGAGTATAAGTCAATCTTTCTTTCTTTTTTTTTTTTTTTTTAGATATTATTCTATCAAGGGAGTGGTGGAGTCTTGCTACTGTATGTGTTCATTGTGCAGAACTTGTAAAGTTATTTCATTTAGTATCATGATAGTGACTTTGTAGCTGCAGTCCGTTCCTGGGCATTTCAGTCACATCCCTGCTGACAGATGTGTCTGTTTCTTCTGGTTATAATGCGCACTTGCTTACAGGTTTTAAAGGTTGTTTCCACAGAAATAGGACAATTGCTGCTATGCGATTCTGTTAGTGTAGCTGCAGCTTTTCCCTTTTGAAGGGGATATTTATCCCATTCTAGCAGAGATGTAGGTAAATCCTGGCTCCCACTGGGACATGGCTATTCATTTTGATCGCCTCTTTTTCCGTTCTTAATTTCTGAGCAGTATCTTTCTCTTTTTTTGAAATAGAAACCTGGAGATGTCTAATCCCAATTGCAGTGTTACCCAAGGGAACATGTTCTGAACACAGATGGGGGCTAGCTGTTAGCAGAGAGGTGAGAGGCTGTTTGAGAACAGTTCATAAATGGTACAATGAATGAATCTTTATACCTGACACAGAGCGAGACCCATGCTAAAGCTCCCGCTGGGAGCTTTGACTTAAGCAACTGCTGTTGTATATCCCCCAGATTTCATTACTGTGTATTTTTTCGCTCTAAGGCTATGGACGCTTGATAAAGTATGTTCAGGAACCTTCACCGACGTTTAAGAAGCTTTTTTAAAGTATCTGAACGAGGGCATGGTAAGAGCACACCCACATGCTGTTATGGTGGCTCATTTAATGGGAAATATGTGTTAAGCTGCAGTCACTTAGTGGCATTTGCCCATGGGGCCATGCCTCAGTTAAATCCTCTTTTGTGAGATACCTGCTTCTGGCAGGTTTTAGGACAGGTGCTTTAAAATCAGTCTTTACTGTATATAAGCATTTTCTTCACTGGTAAGAAGCTTCTTTTTGTTATGTTCCATGCTTTATGGGTAGTGTGAATATGCGATATGAATGTCAAAAGAGAACATGTCTTTCTCACTATATACGTGTAGTTTCATGTTCCTTTGTCACCCTGAAAAATTACTCTTAAAACTGTCCATTTTGTACGTTGTTCATTCTGATAGATTTTTCACTACTTCTTTTCTTATTACAGGTCTGTGTGTAAACACATCCCTTTTACAAAAGTCAAAGTAACATTTTCAAATGTCTGTGTTCATTGGAGACTTGAGTCTCACTTTCAAAAGGGAGCTAGGCATTTAGGAAACTGTGTGTCACTCATACTAGGTACTCCAATTACTGGGCTTCTAAACTAGCCGAGTGGGTTTGGACAGTTTTCTTTACAAAATCTCCCAAAAAGCTACATAACGTTTCTGAAAGCGGTGCTTTCGTCATAATCCATCTGATGGGCTAGCATAGATTGCAAAGTTGGTGATGGCTTGTTCAAAAGAATGGCACTTCCTAAAGCTTGACTGTGCAACAGTATCCTTTCCTTTCCTTTCCTCCTCCCAGTAATGCAGCAAAGATGCTAACTAAACTCAGTAAACTATTTTGAAAGATTGACATTTAAAGCAATGAAATAAATCAGGGTAAAATAATTCTTTAATTCTGCTATGTCTCCAGGAGACACTGTTAAGGAGTCTGTGACTTTACTGACAATCACTAGTGGTTCTACTTTTAAATTAATTTTAACTTTTCTGGTCTCGTATATATTACGATTTTTCTGGCCCACTTTGCCTTAAGGCAGAACTTACAGGGCTGGAGGAAAAGACTGTCATTTTAATAAGATATTTCCAAAAGGGATTAAAGCTGGGGGCTGAGCTTGCACCCATGGAAGAAACGTGTTTAATTTCCTTATGTCTTTTCAAGAGTTGCAGTTTACACACCTGCTGGGGTTTTTTTGTCTTGTTGTTATGCTGTTGGCAGAAACTGTTCTGTGTCTTTCTGGTCTTTGCTGCTATGTTGAAACGACTGTGTTATATACTTGCGTGTTTGTGGGTAACTCTGGAATGACAGTCCATGACATAGGTGTGGGAAAGCGTTCGTCTGCTGAGGGAATCAGGCTGCTAAATCCAGCCTGAACTAGCTTCACCCACAAACAGGCATCCATTTCAGGCAAATGATGAGTGCTCTGAATGTACTGACAGATGTGCTAGTTGGTTAATACTGTATAGCGTGTAGAACCTGCTATTTACAAAGAGCTGTAGGAGAATGTAAATGACCCTTCTGTGAACAGTGCAATACATAATGGCCACTGTGTGTAAAACAAAAGCTGGATTTCCCCGCCTTGTAGTGTACAGTGGAGAGGCTGGTTTGAGTGAATGGAAAGTTAGGCCTGAAATATTGCTAGCTCTTAATTTTCAGAAGTGAATGAAGACAGGAGATTTCCCAAATCCCGTCCTTGGCTTTCAATGCATGTGCATGTGTCTTTGCAGCAAGGGGGGCTTGGGCCTAACTGTGCAAGTTTCTCCTTTTGGGTACAGTACTACCTGCAGAAAGAAGTGCCACTGATGCCAGTGAAGCTACTTATAATAGGAAGTACTGGGCCAGGTGGAAGAAGGTTTGAAGGCTGGAGTCCTGCAGAACTGTCCGTTTCTCTCACCAGGGCCTGAAATTTTTCTCTGATTTTAATGTCGGGTAACTGGCACTGGCTGGGCTCTAGAACGCATGACCTGTGCCTCTAACTACAATGAGACGTTATGGGTTTGCTATATAGGGCATTGAAACAACCTCGTAACAGGAGCCTTAAATAGTAGACATTTTTATTCTGGACCCTCAACATCTGCCTGTGCTCTGCAGCTGAGCTTAATGTTCATGCATGCCTGCCAACAGCTTTTAACAAGGACTAACAGGTATGTTTGGAAGATCATAGAAAGTGATGAGAAAACAGTTTGGGATGACGTCTCCTATCCAAAGGAGGTAGTATCTGTAGGGGCAGTGTACCCACCCAGTATATTATCTCTGAGGAGTAAGTTTTTTGGCAAATAGTCTTAAAAGCACTGCTATTGTCTTTTACCTCCTGTTAATAAATCTACTTTTCAAAGGTAACAGTCCCCTGGACACTTTATCCAAAGGTATATTGGATGGCAAGCAATGATGCACAGACATTGACTTTTGATATTATTTTTGTTCTATTCAAATGGGCAGTCCCATCTTGAGACTTGACAGCTCATGAGTTGATGTAATTGTTTTTGTTTTGCATTTAACTGGATTGTAATAAGATTGACTTAAAATTATTAATTCTAATCAGTGATTAGAAATACATGTAAAGAATTTTATGTACAGTAGAGGAACAAAGTTACATGATTTTGAATAATGAAAACCCAGATGATCACCTATTCTAGAATTGGTTCTACTCAAAGAGTGACCTCTTACTAGCATGGACTGCACTGTTCCTGTTAAATGTCTATTGCATAATTGAATTCTTTTTTGTAGATATTGTATTAAAACCCAAGTGTCTGTATAGTTAATATATAGCTGCTTATGTGTAAATGCTATTTTAAACACTAAAAAGCTTTTAATTTTATGTGATAACCGCAGTGTATGTCTTCAGTTCTTTGCACTACTGCATTATCTTTTATTCAAGAATGATGAAATATTGGTTGAATCTTATTCTTTTTTTTCCCCTGCCACACTGAAGTTTTGTCCTCTTGACAGGAGAAGATTGTTCAGGAGCTAATGATAGGCAGCTGGGAGTTCTGTGATTTAATGGTACTTCAGAAGTGCTTACAGTTCAAAGTATGACGGGAACCCTGTAAATGTTCACCGCTAAACTGGGTCACAGAGGATTGAAGTGCAGAGGCCTGACTCTTCCACGCAGGCTAATGACACCTGACTGGAAACCTAAGACCCTGCCATTCATCAGAAGTGCTGTAGCTTTGAGCTAAAGACTAATATATTGGTGCAGAAGTTGTGCTTTCCCCTTAAATTGCCCTGCCTCTTAATTATTGAGCTTTTCCCTCTCACAGCTTGGCAGGAGTAGGTATACAGGAAAGGCTGAAGCAAGTTTGTGGAAGTAAAAGACAGCTGGAGGATACGTCCCGTTACAAAGACATGAGCTGGAACAAGGTTTCCTGCCTGCAGACCCAGGAGATGAAATCTGCTGGTAGAGCCCATCAATGTATTCAGCTGTTCCATGTGAATATTCCCTTTTTCTGGACTCTGTGCACAAACTCCAGCAGAGACAAGCTAGGATCATTAGGACACCACTTTGCAGACTAACTGGTAAGCCTTAAACCGCGGTGTATTTGTCATGCAACATGAGGACACCCGGCCTGCCTGTAAGGTCTGAGTGGTTCATATACAAAGAACAACCACAGCTTGATGAGGCAGATTCCCTCTTCTTAGCTGGTAGAGATCAATCAAGGGAGAGACAAAGTAGTAGTTATTATGGAGGCACCCATTATAAATGGCATAATTCTGCAGCAGGTTTATATGAGAAAGTCTTGCAGAGTTTCCCATATTCTCCCTTTCAAACCATATTTGTTTACATAGGATGCAAAATGGTCTAGCCAGCATTTTCCCAGTTAGGTGAATACCAAATGACCAGAATTTTGGACCTGCTCTTGCAGCCTTTTACTGCAGGGCCTAATGGACTCCAGCTGACCTAGTATGAATTGTCTGCAGGTGACTGAACTGGTGGAACAGTTTAATCACCTACTTTTCTCTTCCTCCCTCTCCCCCCACTCCTTCCCCTTTCCCCTAAATGAAAAGAAAAGTCAGTCTATCATGGCTCTAGCTCTGCTACCAGAAAGAGAAGCGGTAGAGCTAAACTTTATTTTTTCCTTCTCTATTTCTGGAACGATGATCAAAAGTTCGTTAATGCTTCTCTGCTATGAAATCACAGCACTGAAGTGAGGAGTATTGCTGAGCTTCTTCTCAGGTGCAACAATATGCTCGTGAAGACTTGCTGCAGTCTCCAGAAAGAAGGACTTCCAGTCTTCAGGTCAGATTTTTGCTATCTTTAATCACACTGAGGAGTACTTTTGTCAAATGTTTCACATTTTTCCTCAAGTACGCCAGGAGAATTTTTTATGCAAGTAGCCACAGAAATCTAGGGCAGCTAGCTTTGCAGTGCACCAAAAAGCTCTTTTTTAATAATGAAAATATTCCCTGGTTTAGATTAATTTGCAAATTCTTTAATTGAGCTGAATTGATGACTTAACTTCCAATACCATGTAGTGGATAAATGGAAAAACTTTAATATGGGGGATAAAAGAGCAGTATAGTTGCTTGTCAAAGTGGGTGGGGAAAAGAAAAGATCCTAGTGATGTGACTTGATATTTACTTGCTACTGTTTGGTAGTAATGTGAAATAATGTGGAAGTTTTTCCATTTTCTCTTTTCGTGGTTTGCTACTTTACACTGACACAATTTTTTGAAAAAGGAGTGTAGAATAAAGATTGTTTAAAGGATAAAAAAATTACTGTGAACAGCCTTTCAAGAAAAGAGAGACACCCAGTGTTGGGTGGAAGGGCCAATTTCATTGCGAGGAAATGTAAAGGTAGTTACAGAGAACAGTAATGGAAATAAGGTATGTTTTCTTTTGTCTTTGTTCGGGTTTGATTCTAGTAATTCATCTGTGCAGAAAGTCCTGTCTAGAGGGTGTGTCTGTGGCTAACAGGCAGTGAGGGAAGTCTGTCTTGTACAAGCAGTAGACTGACAATTAGAGAAGATTTTTGCATACACAAAAATAGGCTTGGGAAATTCTTGATATACAATACTCCCTAGTGGCAAAGAGCTTGCAGGATTTGCAGAGGGTTAGACCCATACGTCTCATTGAACCTCCACACTCAGCACTTTAGAGGATCCTCATTTGTTCAGTAACTTACATGTAAACCTTCATATTCAAAACATAAACTAGATATTAACTGGTTATAGTTAGCAAGCACCTGTTGTGAGGGAGCTAGTCTGTGTTTTTCTTGTTTTAGTATTTCTTTGTCATGCCTTTTGAAACTATCACTGTTACCTGTTCTTGTAAATCGGATGCTTAATGGGGCAAACCACTAGCCTTTCCGGGTATGAGAATTCTCCTGCTGTTCAGCGAACAGGGGCGACAGTACATGTATGAATACGGGGTAGAGGTATTTCTTATTCCTCGAAGTGTTTGATTTATTTTGTCCCCTTTGCAGAATGTCTCACCGGGTAAGAAATGTTTCTGTCTGGTGATCTTTGCATGTTTTTTGAGATGGGAGGAACTTTTTGCTATTACTTTGGATAGTGTGATTTGCACACTATTCATTTCCATGTGTCTTGTCCTCATTTCCATGTTCTTTGCAAACACATGTTAATGAAACACAAATGAGTGAATTGAAATTTGAATGGGTAATATACTCTTTATATCATGCATACAGCTGCCTTTACATACCAGAATGGTTTCTACAGATTTTGTGACAAAGTAATCAAGAAAATTCAAAAAGAAATTTTTTCCATAGAAAACATTACTTAACAGAAATTTAAACATTGACTTTGGAAAGTTCAGTGTTTTGTTTCAACACTCGATATATAAGGACTAGTTCTCTCTTAATATGCTGCAGCAGAGTACTGATGATATCATGAACTAGAAGAGCCATGGTTGTCATCAGAAGCTTTGCTTAGCCTTTCAATCTTCTATTTCATTTAAGAGTCAAAATAGTCAGCCCTTCTTGATCTGAACATAGTTGTTTCCTTGTACTTCGGTTTGTGTATGACCTAACAATTTCTTTGTGTACTCTTCGCCTGTGTTCTTAACTTCATGTATACCTTTCCAGGTATCCTCTAAACTTCAGTCAAAAATGAGCAAAACTTACTCAGTGCCATACTGAGAAGTCGGAGCCCCTCTGTTTAAATAGAAGAGAGGGCAGCCCAGAGGATCAGTATGTTCCATCACAGAATCTCATTTACAGGAGCAATGGGGAAGGGTTGTCTTAAGGATCCTGGTGGCCATTAGAACCATACAGTTTCACAACCTAGATGGTGAAAAGTTTGCATTGACTGTAACCGTCAAAAAAGAGACCCAGAGCTGTAGGATGTCATTGACTCCACTTTTAATAAAGCAAGTGCACAAACACACATAGATGGGTACAGACCACAATTACAGAGCAGTGTGGAGGACCTTCGGCTCTCCCTGTCTATTCCCTCCCCCTCCTCAGCTCCTTCCTATATCTAACAGGAGGAGACACCTGCATAGGAGCTGTGTTTTCTGATGTTGCTCGCTAAGAGGAGGTCTATATAGAGGGTCCTGTGTAGATAGGTACTCGGTACCATTAGTTAATCACAAGGATTTCTATTTGTGGTCTATAATCTCACACTTTTTCAGATGATTCCCTTCTGTTTTTCTAGTTATTATTTCTATGCTGCTATTTGAAAGTTCTTATAATGCCTGGGAAAGGATTAATGGATATATCTCTGGAGCGATTATCTAGTTAATAAGAAGTGGAAATTATCAGCAGTCTTTACAGGAAGGTGGTCCAGGTGAGGCTTCTAGCTCAGATTGCCAGACCTGAGAGATTCATATAAAATATCAGTACTGTAGGTTGCTTGCCTCACTGAACCTGCTTTTGGCTCCCTGTGGGCGACGAAACAGGTGGTTAGCTACAGAGAGGATGGATGCTACTCTGCTGGGGACATTTTGCTTTGGCTCATTGAGTAGAGCCCTGTGCTTTTGCAGCTTAAAAATTGTGGTCCTAGTGTTCAGCCTCCTGGATAAGGCTGTATTTTATATGGTGATTGTGTCTGGGACCATAGCTTATAGAGTCGTCATAAACAGAATTATCTCATAAAAATACAGCCAGCTACTATGGAGAAGCAGGTGACAATGGATCTGGTTTATTGTCTGTTTATTGAGAGTCCTCCTCTGGCTCCTCTTTGATGGAATTCCGGAAATAATCCAATGTGTTCAGATCAGGCTTAAGCAAGATGATGTAGCATTTAGGGATATAGTAGGTCCCCAAGATACCCAGACTGGTTGTCAGAATGGTACCAATCTGAGTAACAGACCTGAGGACTGTCTTCAGCGTGGCAAAAATAGCAATGAAGAAGATCCAGATGATGAAATAGATTAGGATGGCAAATGTGATCCCCCTGGCAATATTGTATTTCTTACCAGAAGTCTGTACCATGAATGTGCACAGGAAGCAGACAAAGGCTAAGCAGCCGTTGTAGCCATGCATCAGGCCAAAGGCAAACCAGGACTCTGTGTTACACACAAGCAGAACTTCAGTGGGCAATGACTTGTAATCAGACACCAGATAGTCAGGGCCCAGGTGAAGATAGCAGAAACAGAACAAGCACTCAGTGAGGAGGCACAAGGCAACGAGGAGCCAGGCCCTCCTCTGGGTCACCCAGTGCAAGAAGGTGGGGGCACAGCGAGGGAACTCTGTCACAAGGGTGATCTCGAGGGACTTGATGAAGAAGGTAGAGAAACAACCGTTGAGGCACAGGGCATAGACTACCTGCTGGATCATACAAAGGTTGTTACTGGGCTTCCCTATATAGAGACAGCAGCTGAGGCACAGCAGCATGAGTGTGAACAAGGCAAAGAGGTTCAGTTTGCCTCCGGAAGCCTGCACAAGGGGAGTCTCAAGGTTCTTTAAAAAGAGCACTGCTGTCAGACAAGTCAGGGAGATAGTGATGGACATCAACGTTAGCAAGGCAATGGTGAGCGGCTCGTTCCAAAAGAGGTATCTCTCGCTGCGGTCGTAACATTGCGTGCTCCGGACAGGGGACCACTGATGCTCCAGGCAGGGAGTGCAGGTGGAGCTGTCTGCAAAGTAGCAGTGAGAAGTCGATGACCACCTTGCAGTGGAGTGCTGCTACCCTGCTGCAGGCAGTCCTTGAGGAAGGATCGCAGTCATGCATTAGGTAGCTGGTTTGGGTGCTGCCTTGCCTACTTCCCCTTGCCTTCCTAAGTGTATTGGATCTCCAAAGCTTGTGAGAGTTCAATCTCTTTTTTCCCCTCTGCTTCTCTACCCTCCCCCCAAAAGGATCCACATACTTCTTGGCTCTGTTTCCCTTCTGCAGGAAGGATCACCAGCTTCCAAAAGATCCTAGAATTTCATCATATGCCTCTCTTCTACCTATGACCCCAGAATTTCATTATACCCCTCTCTCCTACCTCTTGAGATAAAACATCTGCATTGTCCTTATGCATTCTCTTTGGGATCAACAGAGGAAGGTCCCTCACTGAAGATCTGTAAAGCAAGACTGAGCAATGCACAGCAGAACAAAAGGGAGGAAAATATTCTGCCCTGGCAGTGCTTCATGGAGGAAGAGCTCATAACTGTCATTATCAGCTCTGTGAACCTGTGTGACCTCAACCAGTAGATAGACACAATATAGTCAGTTAAAGCCACTGAATTTCTCAGACCTCACCTTTAGAGCTCCAGAAGGTGTTTTCTGGACAATCTGTACAGTCATAGCAGCAGAAGTGGAATCCTTTTATTTGTCTGAATTGTCCTGGTTTACAGTGTCTGAAGCACTCTGATGTAGGCTCCTAGACAAAAGGAAGAATGAATGTTAGCCAGACACTTCCAGGAGAAGCACCGTATCACCAAAAAAATTAGAAGATATAGGCTATGCTGTGCTGGGATCCAACCTGTGTCTGAGTCTTAAACAGTGCTGGGAATACCTTTCTCTAGTTTTGCACAGTGGAGATGGATTACATGTTTGCAGAGGAGCGAGAACTGGTCCCATGCAAATCTTGTAGGAGTAGCATGCAGGCTAAGAGCTTCTCATGAACAGTCCTGATGAAGTGGCAAAAAAGTTTGCTTCATTTTGTGATTGTTTATGCTTTTGCCCACTGTCTTTACCTTTTGATCTGCAGTGTGAAACTGGATCTGGGACTTATTGATGTACAAGGACTCTTCATAGTCACCAACAGGCAGATAAGTAAGGGTGCCGTTTTTCCAGGACCAGAATATAAGCTTGTAGCCAGTGTTTGTGCCATGGGATTGATCAAACCTGAAGCTTTGGCCATTCACCTTGAACGGGAGGGTATTCATGAAGTGCAGCAACTGAGGAGAAAATGAAAATTGACAGTAAGTATTGGTACAGTTGATGTTCTTGCTTGGAGGATGATAATGCAGTAAGCTAATTTCTGGCTGAAATCTGTTGTCACTTACGTGGGCTAAGATTGCAGCTACCGGCTTTCTGGCTGTATTATCAACTGCTCTATCTATGTGCCAATGCCAAGCCCAATTAGTGGGAGCCAGAACATAGCCCTAGAGAGGAGAACGCAGCCCTAGCCAGCAGCGGAGAAGGTGCAGTGTGCTGGTGTAGGGGTTGACTGGCTGAGGGAATTGCCGAGGTTGTATCACTACCAGGGCAGGGTGCAAGAGCACAGTGCAGTGTTACCTCCCCTCCCTCTCTGGCTGTGTGCAGCTCTGATGCATAGATTGGATAAAAAATTGCTGTTTGTCCCCCTGACCTTTACTCACCTGCCAAGATCTGATGGATGCTTTGGGACACGCTTGGTGGGTGCACCCCAGCGCTCTGTGCAGTGCATAAGCCACACTGTAGACTGCGATGTACACTGGTTGTATTTGTGAGTGGCTTAGCACGGACGAGACATCGTGCAGCGAGATGTGGTCACACTCTTTGCAATGTGTGTCCAGTGTGTCAGAGTTCATGAGGTGGTTGAATTCTCTAGAGTCCTGGCAAAATTTATCCTGC
>NW_009219584.1:11335-18722 GCF_000690835.1 Fulmarus glacialis
GGTCGGCAACATATTTCCGGAAGCCAGGGACTGTGCCTGCTTTCATGATAAAGCCTAAGACTGTCCCAATGCTCTGGATATTTGGGATGGAGGCAGCTATGTCGGACAACATCCAGGCTTCAGTGCCAATCCAGACTTTCTTGCTCAGTCCCATGCTGATGCTGTGTTCCAGCAGGGCCTGGGCTGGCTGACTAAAGGCAAAAAGGACAATGATGTTGGCTTGGGTCTTGTTAATTAACTTAATGGTATCTTCCAGCTGGTTTTTGGCTTTGGGGTCTGCAAAGTCTGTAGGAATTAGCCCCTCGAATGCAATGCAGATGCTGTGACTTCCAGCTATGCTTAAGAAGAGCCCCTGGGCTCCTCGGCCATATTCGTCATCGCTTCCAACGGTGGCAATCCAGTTCCATCCAAACTTGTTCAGTAGCAGGACCACAGCTTCTGCCAAGTTCTTATCACTGGGAACAGTACGGTAGAAGGATGGGTACATCTCCATGTTGCTGAGCTTCTCACTGCTAGCTGCATAGCTGACCTGCAAATTAGAGGATAAGAGAGAAAGCGAGGCAGAGAGTAAAGTTGAGGGAAGTGTTCACAGTCCAGATCACTCTCCGCCTTCTTTGCTTAGTCTCGGTGCACTAGATTTTCAAGAATTCTGGGTCAGGGTAGTGGGAAGGAAGAACTCACCTAAAGGGATAGGTCCATCATGGCTGCATTTACCAAGAGAACCATAAACCCCTGTCACTTGCCTCAGGTAGCACTGTCCTACATGGCTATCTCCTTCTACTGCCATTCGTGTCCATCACCACAGCACCAGCCCTTATCATTAATGACAATGATAATTAACTACTTTCTGCAAAGGGTGACACGCCCAAGATTCAGTAATATCTTAGCTCAGGGCTAAATTTACCTGAACGTTATAGCTCGCTCTATTGTGGTAAATGAGTACTTACAGTCACAGATGTATTTTCACAGGATCCTCCCAGTTTACACTGGGAGCTCTGTTATTCCTGTTTTACACGGATCACAGAGCAGCCTGAGTTATCCCTCCTCTCTCCGGGAAGTTAGACACTGGAGTGTGTTCCGGAAGGGAAGTTTAATGACCTATGCGAGATAAATCTGTGGCAGAGGAAAGACTGGAATCTGTGCTTTAACAGTCCTGGTTCAAAGACCTAGAGCATAGACAGCGTTGTTGATCCAAACCCTTTCCCCACCAAAAAGGAGAATTCTTGCTTCTCCGGAGAGTTTCTTTACCTGTGGGATCAAGAGGAAGCTGAATAGTTTGGCTGTTGCCAGGCAGAGATCTGACTGATGTGGGCCAATCACGGCAATCACACGAGGCTGGTAGTCGCTGTAGTTGCACAGTACTCCAATGCCCGTCGTGCCGTTTCGGGTCAGAAATAGCAAGCTGGGCTGTAAGGCCACCACTGGCTCAAAGCAGGTGTCATACATGTCATAGCCCAGCTTTACTCCCGGGAGAAGTGAAGTGGAATTGTTGATCTGATCGATAGCAAACTTCATCCCAAGAGCCCATATTAGCCCATCTACAAATAACCTGCAATAAGAGGAGACACGGAATTACGTCAGCTGAATGGTGATCAGCTTATTCCACAATTCTTTGACATTTTAGCATTCTGTCTGTTGCCAAGCCAGATACCCATGGCGCTGTCAGCAGAGCATCCCTGTACCCATAGACTTTGTAAATTCTGTACTGTGAGTAGAGAGGTGAGGAGACAGGGAATTATGTCAGTGCTGTTACAATGGTGATCAGCTTATTCCACAATTCTTTGACATTTTAGCATTCTGTCTGTTGCCAAGCCAGATACCCATGGCGCTGTCAGCAGAGCATCCCTGTACCCATAGCCTTTGTAAATTCTGTACTGTGAGTAGAGAGGTTCTGAGCACCTTTCAAATCTAATTAATCTTGTCTATCAGCAAATATATCCTCTGTGATTCACAGGAGAAGAAACAAAGGTATTGAGAGACCAGTATGTTTAGCTATGAGGGTGAAGACTCAGACGACCTCCTGCTCTTAGTTTTGTGTACTTCAGCCATGAAGCCAGTGATTCCCGAAGTGCCGTGCATGCTAATTCAGGAGAGATGTCCTTCTTCCTGGGATTTTCCTCCGCTGTATAGCTCAGTGCACTGGGCATATTCCCTGCCTCATGGCCTGCAAAGATGGAAAGATTCTGGACCGTGCTTTTTTGTGCTTTGTTGCTGCCAAAGCGGCAGGTAGGACACTGGCATCTCTTCATTCTCCTCACAAAGAGCTGTAAGTAGCTTGTAATGTGACGGTGTGAACCACCTTGGTGTCACTGAGTAGGAAATACCGATCACACGCCGGCAAGCCTGCGAGCCAGGCGGTTTTGTTTCCTGCTTTGCCTTGTGCACAGTACTGAGTGTCCTTTTACCTCATAAAAGGCAATAGCACCATCTCAACGTGTGTCATCTGTCTGCAAAGTGCAGTGCATGCTTCTCATTCCATCTGGAAGCAAAAGCAACATTTACACCTTTGTGTGTTAGATTCAAAAGACTAACGAAGCCAGTGCCACTAAAATTTTCATCAAAATGGGGTTGGTTGCATCTGAAGTTTGACTGCGTAGTAGCATCAAGGAAACACAAAAACATTTTCCATTTTGGGATCAGAAATTGGTGGCACAGTCCACCAGTGCTCCAGCACCAGAGCTAATCTTTGTTTCCATCTCACCTTTAATATTCGCCTGTGAGACCGTCAGTTGCTATCAGAAGGACTACGTTCTTTTCCTTTCTCTTCCCAGCCCAAGTGACCAAATTTAACATACTCATGAAGGTAACATTCCTCTTACCTTTCACACACAACTAAGGTGGGCTCTGATCGTGCTGTCAGGTTTACGGTGTCCATTCCAAAAGGGAACAAGCCTCCTATGATATAATCACCGGGCCTTCTAAACTGAGCTGATAGGCATGTGGGTTTGAGGGCTGCTGCATAACCAAAGCTCAAGCACAGCAGCAGGTCAGGGACCATTATTTGTCTATTTGGGGGAAAATGTTTCAAAGAAATCTCCAAGCGAATGTGGGAGAGGGAACAGGGGCAGGGGATCCAGCCGCAACAGTTCCCGGGAAGTCTCTTTAAATAGAACTCGGAGAGATGAAAATAATGGGGAAGAATTTGTTTAGCAAAATTAATTAAATGTGTAACTCTATGCTTAGTGGGTAGTAGTCAAATACGCAGCAATACCCTATGAGTGTACTTGGTTGCAAACTTGCACTGGCCTAATCCTGGTTTCCTTTATTCAAGCAGAGTGACTTACTGAATTCCTTGTCACAGCTCTGGAATTTGGACTTTCTGTAGGATAAGTGGTAAACTCAGGTGCCTCACGTTAATTTGGACATGTCTTTTGCATTAACTCCCCCCTGCTCCCACCAAACAAGAAACATCATCTTTAATGGAATGTGTTTGTAGAAACTGTCCCTGTTTACAGTTTTCACAAACAACTGGATTTGTGACTTGTCTACTGCTGGGAGCAGATCTTAGTCAGTGCGGGTTGCTCATCTAAAAGCATCGCCAAGGGGAACGCACTCTGACAGGAGCGGAATCCAACAAGCTGAAGTGTGCCTTGTGCAGAATGGTGCCCGTTACCGTAATATGACCATTACCCGTGTGGCGGCCGAGTAGGAAAAGATTTACTTGCTCACCAGCATTGCTTCCTGCTGTTACCTGAAGTTCTCCCTGGCCATCTCTGATCCAAGCATTCGCTTGCGTGCTCCCTACTTAGAAGCGGCCTGCACTGAAGGAATGTCACATAATTTATTTTTAAATGAACTTCAGGATATCTTGAGTTGCCTGAACTAGAGGGTAATGGTAAGAGATGTACACAGCAGTAATTCTTTTTTTCTTTTTAAATTCAAGGTCTCCTCATCATGGAGATAACCAAATCTTCCTCAGTGCATCGCAAGAACTTGTCTGGAGCAGGCCATTCCTAGGTTGCAAGGTTGGTGAGCTATTACTCAGCTATATTGCTATTTTTAGGAAGTTGTTATTGGCCAATCTAAATTTTTTTCACACTGAACTATGATGTTAACTTCAGTTTAAAAGCTTTGATTTAGGTACAAGTTCCACAGCATAGTAATTTAGGTTGCGTCATGGTTTGCATTTTTTCTGTCAGGTTTGAATTTTAGAAAACAGGATAGCTCTGAATGGGAAAGTTCAATTTACTGCATTTTATTGGCTTATTATATATTTATACTGCCAAAGTGATATACCACTTTTGCCACAAGGCTAGAATGTTTTTCCATGTAGGAAGAGAAGCAGGTACGCTGTGGAAAGCAAAGTATATGAGTACTTCAGGCAAGTGTAGATTTCTATAGCTATGTTATATAGATATGTTTATACTAACACCCTTTTAAGGATACCTTCCCCTTAATGGAGTATGTAAGTGTTAGCTTTAACTATGTAACTTCTTTTAAAAAGTTCTAAATACAAATTCAACTGGACAAAGGAAAAAAAAAAAGCTGTTTGAATGGTGTAGAAGTCACACATGGGCAATTATTTACTCCCATCCATACTTCCACATGAAATCAAGTATGCTTACTGTGGCATAGGAGATAGCTTATGTGATGGACATTTCTGCAAAATATTCAAACTCCCTCTAGTGAATCTGTATGTCATTGCAGCTTTCAAGTACACCAGTCACTGGAGGTGAAGGTTTTACTCTTCTGAATTTGGCCCCATTAGTGAAAGCTGCCAGACTCTGAAATTGCCCAAAGCCAAGTACAGGACCTTAGTTTTACTCAGTGGTAACTAACTGGGGCTGTTAAAAAGGTTCCCATCATTTGGAGACAGAGCAGGACACCAGGCAAATAAAATTATCATAAGGCGATACCTTGTTTAAATGAGAGCATGCAGACTGATGGAAAGCTGTATTTTACTTGAAGCATACTTTGCACAAAATGATTGGTTATAAACTCACAACAGAATTTTTTTTCCTTACTGAGAAAGTTTGATTCTTTAATGGCAAAAATCAAGTTCATTTTCAACACTAATATTTATCTCATAAAAGGAATAGTTGAGAATGAATGTGACAAGGGAGAAAAAGTAATTTTCTCGTGTGGTCATACCACCATTTCTGCATTAAACTCCCACGAGATCTAAAACATTTTTTCACTTGACACACAACATTGCTTGACATAGTTTAAGGCATTTAATACACTACACAGATGAAATACCAGCTATACCTATATCAGACAGCAAGGGAGATCCAGGAAGACGTATTCTGTAGTTTGTAACATTGAAGTGCTCCATTTTAATGTATTTATCCTATGGAAATATGTAATCATTTCAAGGTGGTCTTAGCAGAAGGGGAATGATATTTGTGTTTTCACAGCATAGCAACTAAACCTCGATTTAGGATGTTCAAGGAAATTCCATAGATATTGTTGAAATTGCAAAAGATATTGTTGATAGATGTGAGTACGCAGGAGCTCAGTACACGGCATCTAACTTCATCTGGGTTACTCCTGACAGTTGGTTTCACATCTGATCCCTAGGTAAATGAAACAGACTCTGCTATGAAGGACAAGATATGAATAGGTAACACTGTAAGTCATGTTCCTTCCAATACCACAAAACCAGAAAGCATTCCTATAAAGGATACTCTTCAGAATCATGTTATTCACATAATTTAATGTCCAGTTAGCCTAATCCCCATGAGGTAATAGTGACTTCCTGAATCACGCAGTGTTACTTTAGGCCAAAATGCCTCCTATCTGAGATACAATCAGAACATGTCGCAGCCTGTGGGACTCTCCCTCCTCCCCCAGATGTTCATGTCATCCTGAACTAACAGTGTAGTGCTTTTTCAGCTTTCAAGAAGCTAAGTAAACTCCATTTTGCATACTTCCGTGTGTGTGTACATATATATACATACCAGCTATTATATACAGTGATTTGCAATAGAAGCCATAAGCCTCACAAAGTAATGACTTCCAGTACAAGTTTGGATTTCTCCCCCGACAGTAAGAGAAGTCATTTTTGTAGACATTTGACACATTCATTAAAAAAAAATAATCGTGAGAACACAATTTAGAGGCATGGCTGGAAAACAGGTAAGGTACAGTCTGCAGCCTGAGCCGGATATATAGTATTGTGCAGTACATACTAAAAACTGCTCCGTATCCCAAGACGCATAAAGCACAGACGAGTGGGCAGGGGAAGCTACACAGAGGGAAGGCCCTGCTTAAGGGATCCATGCACAAAGGAAGAACAGTCTCTTACAATAACGACATAGACCACCATTTCCTTCTTTAATTCTAGGAGACTCAGAATTAGCAGCAGTAATCAAACGAGTCTGTGACCACAAGGAAAAGAGCTTCCTTTCAGACACGCAATACTCAGGATTATATTTTCAAGGTTAAAGCATAAAAGAGGGAAACCCCACCCAGGTCTATTCAAGGGAACAGCTTGTAAACAAAAGTGGCAAAGTGAGCTCACATGTAGTGTAAATGTGTTCAGACACCACATCGAAAGTTGTGCTGTCACACGAGGTCCTAAGTATTGTTGTAAATGCACAGAAGGTGCTGAAGTTGCAGAGTTTGGCTTAAAAAAGAAACCAAAATGCACCGCTCCCAGTCTAGCTGGAGAGTTGAAGGTGAATCCAGGAGGAGAAAAGAAATCCCTTAAGCACGCTAATAGTGCTTTTTTCTTACTGTAGAGCCTCAGCTCTACACACACATACAGAAATGCATACATATAAAAAAAATTGGTGCTTTTTTTTTTTTTTCTTATAAAGTGAGGGATCCTGAATAGCTTTACCAACTTGTCAGCTCCATGCTGGAAAAGGAAAGGGAGAGTGACCACAGACTTGTGCATCTGTGAACACATGCAGTTTTCACCTGGTTCATCCGACTTTTGCCGGAATGTGGCGTGGCTTTTTAACATCCCTCCCGTCAAGGAAGGTCAAGCAGCTTATGCTGGGCAAAGAGCTCCTGGGTGATGCCGTAGACATCGCAGATATAGGGTAAGGCCTCACCCAGCATAGCGACGGCTTCCTCAGGCGTGCCAACGTTCATGATTTCAAGGAAGGCGTTTCGGGGCGGCAGCGTGCAGAAGGCCACCGTGGCAGCCTTGCGAACGACCCAGGGGTGGTAGGTAGCCAGAGAAGCGTTGTAGGAGTCGGTGCAGATGACGGACGTCCGGGAGTCCTCCCGGCCGGTTCTCAGCCCCTCCAGGAAGAGCTGCAGCCAGCGCAGGGCCCGGTGCAGGCGCAGCACCGTGCGGCAGCCGGAGTCGGGATGGCCGGACCGCTTCTGGACGTCCACCAGCCCGTTGGCTAGCTCGTACTCCACCATGGACTGCAGCGACCGGTACTTCTCCCGCTGCTCGCCGCGGCAGTAGTTCTCCATGATCTCTACCTTG
>NW_009219585.1:0-12019 GCF_000690835.1 Fulmarus glacialis
CCGGGTTCCCCGGCCCCTGGACGATAAAATGGCCGCAGTAGGGTGCGCCCGGTAATGCCTCGGGCTCCCCCGCTCCCCCCTTGATCAGGTCGGAGGCAGCAGCTTTTGGGAGGTGAGGAGGTGGATCGGACAGCGTAAAATGAATGAACTTTCAAGAGTGCGGGAGTCCATTGCGCAGGACTGGGGCCTGCTGGTCTCCCATCTCACTCACGCTTGGGCAAAAGGCCACAAAGGTCTTACGAATTGTTATCAATCATAAAATCCCCTGTGGCCCTGTCAAGGCATATTTAAATCCAAAACTTGGATTCTGCAAAATGTACAGCATTGCCAAGACAACTATATAGAAATTGCAAGTCATGGCCTCAGGTATATTTGACTTTCCTTTTTTTAGCATGTAAGGTTTTACATTTTAAAAAGCTGTGAAGCCCAAGTATCTAAGTACCAAAACTATACATCCTTTAAAAACTGGAAGGCAAATTCTGGCAGTCTAGAGTTAGATAAAACTAGATACTCCTTTCTTGGACAGGTTCCTTCATCTGGAATTCTATTGACCCCACTTCTACTTCAGAACTGGGGAATTTTTATGTCTAATCTAAAGTACCTAGTTTCTAAAATGACTAATCCCTGAAAAGTGAGCTTCCAAAAATGCTTTAACTTAAGAGTTTGTAGACTAAAGTCCTAAATTAGGTAAGTTCAAGTACCTAGTGCATATGAAAATTAAAACTAGAGAAAGGAAAAATTTTTGTTTTCCTTTAAGTCTTCTAAATTTGTTATTTTCATTCCCAAATTTTCTGTATTGACACCAACCATATTTATAAGCCAATGTGTTTAAAAATACTTTAAGTGAGAGTGCTCAGTTTTTACACAAGAGGTAAAAAGAAGCAAAGAAGAGCACAGAGCTGGCCTGGAAGAAGACACAAGAAATGTCAGACTGCTCCCCGAATGCTATGTCACACCACTAGGGCTAACGAGCCATTAGAAAGAATTCCAAAAGCTGGAACGGTGCGGGCAAACGTACATACCTCTATCTTCAAAATCTCCTTAGAAAAAAGACTTTTTCTGAAAGAGGGATCACAAAATATTCTTGTTCCATTATTAATAAAATTAACAGGAAACAATTAGGAAAAATTGGTGCAAGCTAATTATACAGAAACCAGAAGACCATATGTTTAACAGAAACCTAATATTAAAAAACAAACAAATAAAACCAGAAAAAAGGAAATGTAAAATCTAATTGTCAAAAAATAGCCTATTGTATCTCCGAAGGGCATTATCTAGATAGAGGGTTTACTGTGGAGGTTACAACATTAATCCACGAAAACAAGTTCCTATTGACAGGTGAGACCAGACTAGTTCAGGTCTACCTAATTCTTTACAATTTTTTAAAAACTAAGGATTATGAGTTATTTGAATAAATGTTTGATACGCAGTAGCGTGCTTTCGTTGATCAAGCCAAGGCATCAAATACAGCTTCATAGTCTTATTTTTAGTGAACTGAGGCACAGTAGATTAAAATACCTTCTAAAGTAGAAATAACAAGGGAAGAAGTTATCAATATTCATCTAGATGGTTGATTTTAGACTTTTTGATTGATAATTTAACATCTGCTTTTTTATGGAGAAGAGCTGCCCCAAAATTACATCTAACTGCAGTGTTCTTTTTTCCTTCATTTTAAAGCTCTTGAAGGGTGCAAAAGATTAGAATGTAGTCAAATCTCTTGTTCATTTGTTTTTCATTAAGCTTTTATTAGTAGTCTATTCTCAGCCTTAGAGTTTTTTTCATTTGAGAAGTATTTGTGAGGGAATGCAATACTGATGGCACTCAAGTCTTAAAAAATCTTTTCAGCGTCCTCTTAACTTTGCTTAGAACCAGAGGATTTTCTTGATGTATAAGAAGTAACAGAGTGATCAGTGAGAAAGAGAAAATTAGCATTTCCCGTCCTGCTGGGGTAAATCATACAGAATTTACTGAGTTTTCTTTCTCTTGTCAGCCAAAATGTTAATTGTGTTCACAGAGTAAGAGCCCAGGGATGAAATGCATCAGATTACTTCCTGGCCTTCAGCAGCCACTAGAAGTTGTCTAGTCCCACTATGGGGACACAATCTAAGATGCTGAATTTACAAACACTTGCATGTAGTCAGCTCTGCTAGCACAGCACTGCATAGAGTGAAAAGCTGATTACTTCGTTAGGCAATGATGAAGACTTTTTGTTTCACCTGAGAAATCTTAATTTTTCCTTCTCACAATGAAAAAATTGTAATTAATGAATGTGGCTTAGGTGATTCAGTACTGAAATGATGAAAAAAAACCCGTCTTTTTTCTTTGTAGTTCTGATTCTTTCCAATTCCTTCTTGTTTCCTCTGTTTTGTAAGGTTAGCCAACAGAAACACTATTTCCTTACTTAAGGAATAAAGCGGAATTGGGACTGCAGTTTTGCCGCTACTCTAGGTGTGGTAGTATACATAACTTAATTTTCCTTACTGCTCCAGAAATTGCATGTAGAAGTTTAAGGGAATTTATAGGCACCTTGAATAATTTTTTGTTATTTACAACCCATGAACCCATTCTACAGACTATAAATCAATGTTTTTTAACAGTCCCACCTTTTAGAAAATAATGGTTATGGGGTGAATTATTTTTCACTGTTTTCCGCTGCTGTTCTTGGAATTGTTCCTTGAATGTATTAATGATGCACAATCTGTGTCCTTTGTTTAAAAAAAAAACAGTTTTGTTGCTGTCCTCATGACCTGATGTCTGTTTTTTCTCTGTGCATTTTTAAAGCAAAATCAGATTTATTTCTTGTGCTTGCTATGTCTTGGTCTTGCTATTAAAGCTAGTGTTTTAATTTTAGGGTTTTTTTACTGGATATTATTCCAGGATAGCTCACATACTGTAGTTAACTTTTCAGGAACATTCCCAAACGGAAAAGTACCATTCGTCTGTGTGCTAGGATTTATAATGATACATCAGGATGTGGAGAAGTTTTTTGTTAAATTTTGGTATCAAAGATAGCTTGTCAAGTAGGTAGTAAATAACTACGGACTGCTTAAGATCATTGGGACTTTGTCTAAAATGTTTTCTTAATTCCTTCCTTCAAGGAGACTTGTTTTTTAAATCTAATCAGCCTACCTCAAAATGCAATATTGTGATGTTGGAGAACAACCATAGTAAACAAATACCTATTAGGTTTCCTGCTACTGTCATAAACATTTTGAAAATAAAAATCCCATTATTCATTGCTGTGGCTGTTGCTTAAATATCTTAGTCATTACTGCGTTATAACCATTCAGAGAAACAGTTTTGTTTTAAATCTGCAAGTTCTCTTGTTGGACAGTGAGATCAAGCAACTGTGTTGGGCTAAAAAGATTATGACTAACTAAGCATCAAAGTGAGATTTATAGAGAAAAAGAGTGATTGAGAGATGTGTCAGCATCATTAGCCACAACGGCATTAGATATTACTTTTGGAAATAAACATTTCTTTTTGCAGGGTCTGGGCTACACCTGGAAGGCCATTTTTTCTAGCAGAAAAAAAACCCCAGAATTTGGTGCACAGCCCAGAACCATTACTTCAGTGACCTCTCCTAAACAGGAGAATTATAATTATGATCGTGAGAAAAAGTAAAACTTTTATTATAAAAGAGAATGATTTAAAATGTATGCATTGAATCATACTAAAGAAGAAATGACCAATTATAAATCAAATATAAAATATACCATCTGAAAAATTCAGGATAATCTTCTATATTTTTAATTACTCCTTTAGAATGTACATTGGTTAATTATTTTATGACACATGTTGAGGCAAAGATTGATCTTTAACTAAAGAAAAACAAAACTGTTGGTAGTTTTGTAAGTGTTAAAAGGGAAGCACGTAAAAGGCTTAAGAGAATACATTAGATCTGAGATACTTAGAACATACTTCCCAGCGTATATCAAAATGTCTGTATAAAAGAAATTTCAATATATTTTGAGACACTTTATCATATTTTCTGTAAGTTTCCTGAAGCAATTCTGTTGTTAATCTGAAATAAACTTTTCCTTTTCTGTAATATTTTTGTGGTGGTACTCTAATGGAAATATGTTTTTGCATACAAACAGATGAAATACATTTATTGATTGCAATCAAAGCTTTATGATTAGGCCACAGTGTAAATTTCTTGTTTGTCTTTCAGCGTAACTCTTTCATCATTTTACTAATAAGAGCAGAATCTCTAACTGATTTAAAGGAGGAAAAATATAAAATGTTGCATTTGTCAACATAAATAGTATGGCATAATCACAATTAGTCTTTCACCTAATAACAAAAAGAATACCATGAATGCATCTACAGCACGAAATATTAAAATCAAAGACTATGTAATCAGGAAAATAAAATAATAGAAATTTTTACCACAACAAAAATAAAATAAAAGCACAAGAAGACTCAGACTGTTACTTAAGGCATGTCAGGCATCCAAAACCATCCAGCATACAAAACATACTTTGCATATATGCACAGGGTCAGACCCTGTCTCTAATGTCTTGCTTTTCAAATCAATGGGAAATATGCCTAAGTCAACTTCTGAAATATTTTTAAACACATTTAATAGATATTGAAACTTTTTTTGTATGAAGTTGTACAGAAGTCACTCTCACAACCACACACGGAAAGAAATACGTGTTCTTAATTGCCAGCTAGCAAAACAGAACTTGCAGATGGTCTTTCTTTATAATGGTCTCACGCCCATCAGAAAAGGAAACTCTGTTTTGTAGCTGAAATCCTTGGAGATACTTTGTCAATAATCATCAGCCTCAAGATCTTTATGTTAGTAAAGATGTCTAATTTAAACAAATTCATATAATAAACAGAAAATATCTAATTGAAATTGTTTCAGCAGGGTCATACGTCTTAGAGGAGGATCACCTTTTCCCTGCCTGTTTCATTAGATGTCTATTTGTCTAAAGCTTTAAGAATACTTAGGTTTCAGAGCAGTAAAGGCAATCTTTTAGTAAAAGTTATTACGTGTTTTATGAAAGAAACTTCTGTATATATCCAAATCATGTTTATAAAAATAAACTACACCAAGGGCACATAAACCAGCAAATATTAGCCCATACACATACAAGCAAAAATACATATTAAAGCAAAGTAGTTCAGGGTTGTGTACAAGAGGTTGTATCATAATCATAATGAAAGCAGAGGCAAAAAATCACGATGTCCTAGCTATAGTCAGTGTGCATGACTTACTCCCCTACTGCTCATGCTGCTGGCTAAGACACTGAGTTGTTTCTTACAAATTCCCCTTCTAATGAGAAGAACTTCTGAAACTCGGAAGAGATCTGATTAGAGATCTATGATGATGAATGTGCTTCTTTGTGTGTACTTTAGTGGTTAAGTACAGTAGTATACTCAGCCTCATGTGTGAAATGGAACCAGTAAAAGCATATGTAGGAATAACCGTACTGCAAAAAATAGAATCCACACAATACAGGATTTGAAAGATGTAAAGGGATCGTTTCATTTGTCCTTATGCATAGAGTTAAGTTGTAAAGACTTAAAATGTCATTGGCATATGGCCTTAAAAATCTCCGCTTAAGATTGATCTTCAGTTTCCACAGACAGTGTATTAGAAAGGTGAGGTTTTTTCCATATTAACCTAAATAATCTTCTCTACAAATAAGTTTCTTCTTCTACCTCAGAGTTCACTATGCTCTTTTGAGTAACTTTTCTATACTGGGAGATTGCAGTTGTGATTCTCAGCCTTTTCTCTACAGTTCCTTCGGTCTTCCTTCATTTATTATTTTTAATCTCTCTGGAGTCTCTAACTTGTCTGTATAAAGTGGGGCATTCAAAACTGGATGCAGTACTTACGTAGGTCTCTCCAAAGCTGAATAAAGCAGAATGACCGTCTTCTGCTTCTGACATACTGCAATTCCCTTTAATATATCCTAAAATATTTTTCAACAAAATCACGGTTAGATCCTGGTCAGTTTGTAATCCAATGTAAATCCCAGGTTCTTTTTTGTACTGTTGATCCCTAGCCAGCTATATCTCATTTTGGATTAGCTCATTTGATTTCTCCGTCTAAAGTGTGTGATTTTCTACTTGTCTTCACTGCATATCATCTTGCTGATTTTAGATAATTTCTTTTAATTTATCCAGATCACTTTGAGCTCTAATCCTGTCCTTAACCTAACCACCTGTTAGATGCTTGCAACCCTTATGGGCTGGCAGTGAAAATAATAGTAGAATTTTAGCTAGGATAAACCTGTGTAGAATCAAGTGCCTTTCTCAGACTGTCAGTGAAACACAGAGTGCATTTTTTCAGCCTATTTCCTCGTTCAGTTTTAAGAAGTCATACAGGACAGTGGCTAATGTCTTACTAGAGTCAGTATCATCTGCATTCTCTCCCTATTGATCCTCCATGCCAACTATTCCAATGAAGATGGACAAAACTGTAGTGTGACATCAGAGCTTTCCAGTGATTCTCAGGAGACTGGGATACAAGTCCCAGAGATGTGTAAGAAGACTTTCATATCTGTGTAGAAGTCCAAAGTTCTTTGCTCTTCTCAGTCTTTTTCCTCTTTTCCACAAGGTGAGGAATGTCATTCTGAGACATTATTTCCTCTGTTAGAAGGATGTGGATGTCCACTGCTATTTTTGAAGATGGCATTTACATTCTTTAATGGAGGTATATCCTAACAGCACCAGTCTGCATGAAATACTCAGTTATACATATAGTAATTGTCAAGGTTGAATGTGTGTTTGGAAGGCTCAAGGCAAGATAAAGTTTTCTCCAGAATTGTACGGATAACCAAACTAGCCCCTGTATAATCCCTATGAAATAAGAGGGAGTAGAGGCTTAGCCCTGATGGAGTCTGTACAGAAATTTGATTGGTGTAAGCAATATGAGCCTGGAGACAAGGGAGGTTAAAGAAATGAGCAGTCTCGTGTGCTCACAGTTATACTGTATAAGGACATCTCAGTGGGAGGGGATGTTCTAACTCATAGTGATTTGTGAGTTCTGCAGTATTTATTAACAAGCTATCCCAGTTTATAAAGTGGCCTATCACAAGCATTTGTTTTAACTTTAAAGATTCTCCAAGTCTTTATGCTCTTTGATGAATGACAGTGTCAGTCATTATGTATCTGTCTTCGATTCATTCTAGGCGTATATCATCTTATCATTAGCTGCATGTATAAAAATGAGATTAATCTGGTTGTCATTGGTGTATTATTCCTAACGGGTATCATCAGGTTACCTTCTTCTTCAAGTAGTCCCACATAGCTGTTAAAAGTAGGGGGCCAAAAGGCTAGGAGACAATGGGGTCAGGGAATAGCTGCTACCACTCTGAGTCCTGTCAGAAATGGTTGGAACCCCTGTAATAACATACTCCTGTCACATAAAAATGTTGCTACTATTGCTGTTGATTTTGTCAAAAGCTAAGGAGATGTGAACTACTATGAGCATAACCGGTATGTGATTGGCCTGCAGATTTTTACAGGAGTGGATTAGACTGGTTTTGGTGGTTTTGGTGTTTCACTCCTTTTTCTACTAAAAATTCTTGAGAGTCACTTTGGTAGTTATTTGTCTTTTCTGGGAGCATGAGGTCCACAGCAGTTTGTAAGCATATTGTGAACATATGTAAGCATATTACTCAGACTATTTAGTGCTCAGAAGAAAGATACTGTTCCTTTTAATATTATGAAGACATTCATCTCTATTTCTTTTTGAGAAAACCCTGTAACTTGTGATTAATTTTGCTTACTTTAATATATCAAATTCTGTAAATTTCTATAAAAGGTACATAGATCACAAGCACTGTTTTCTTTATTTTTAAACAAAATAAAGATGAAAACTAGTTAGTTTTGTGTCAGTTTGAAGATATATATGCTTTGACTGAGGATTTATGGTTGCTAAGACAATGTGAAATTTTAGCAGACTGTTTAAATTATGGTTACCATATGAGGACATTTAAAGTGGAGCTGACCTATTATTAATGTCTGTCCTGTTTGCTGTCTTGTAGTATAGAAGCTAAATGTATTGTTTTTCAGCATAGAAAAGTTTTAAAGTGCTGTATCAGTTTTCACCATAAAAATTCCAGACTCTATACCACCCATAAGGATGAATAAACATTGTAATCATTCTATGGAAAATTCAGCAAATGAAATATAATCTTCTTAAGAATAGATAATATAATTTAAAGAAAGGAAAATTAAATCTTGTTCCTTACCCATAAGTAGTTTTCCAAGAGGAAAATCATCAAATGACACTTGAAATGTATTGGGAAGAAATTCAATGCTGTAGAATGTTTCCTTTCTTATTGCATGAAACTTTGTTGCTTTCGTACAGCAGAAGATTTGAAGAGGCCTTAGAACAATATATATGCTATCTATATTAAACTATGTTACAAATGTTTTTGTGGTTTCTAATTTGTAGGATCTGATTAACAGTATTTTCAGAATTTGGGGGTATTTTGAGTTCTATTACTGTCCTTATCAGTTCACTTAATAGCAGCCCGTCAGCTACCATCTTCTCCTCCTCCCCAGACAGACTCAACCTTGTTTTCAGAGTCTCTTTATCCACTTCTGTCTCACTTCTCCCTGTGGCTCCTGCACTAAATGCAATCCTTCAACTTCTTGTCTGTCATTGCTCAAGTTCTTCCCTTCCCTCAGTCTTCCCTAAAATCTTTCTCTCTGGCTCTTTCCTTTCATTCAGTTTCTGTTTTCAGCTTCTTTCCATCTACTGTCTCAGTACCAAAATCCCTCCAAGAGATTTCTCCAACCCTTTTCTCCCACAATTGCCACCCCGTTCCTGCCTTTTGTTGCGGCTCCCTCCCACTGTTGCTTCTGCTATATTAGTTTGTTAGGATCCATGATCCATATTCAATAACTGAGGATAGTGATAGCTGAAATTTAGCTAGGTGAATAAAAAGAAAATCTTGTCCCTATTTCTTGAGTATATTTTCTTCAGTGCCATAATTCAGTTTGGTAATAAAACACATTCTTCTCTTCTTGTATTAGCTAACACATGTCATTTTGTTTTTAAAAATGTTCCATACATACATGTAAGACTGAAACAGCAATCCAACAAATTTCATACTCAGTGCAAAGAACCTCAACAAAAGCATAATTAATGCAACACAATGGTTGAGATTTTAAGCCAACAAAAGCCAGACCATTTACAGCTAAGGTTCCCATAGCAACCTTACTCTATCTCCTCCTGTGTCTGTGTGATAGGGTCTTTTTTTACATGACCACATATTGCTAGAGAAAGTGCTGTATTATTCCATAAATAGAACATCGGTTTAATAGGTGAGTTAACTACACAAGGACTTAGAAAATTATATGTATGTCTTCAAAGGAAATTAAATCAGTGCGGCTTGTAGAGTTACTGTATGTATATAAATACTAGAAGGAATTTTCATGTAAGCTTCAACATGATGTTACAACATCATTAACATAAATCCTGCCTGCAAGTGAATTTTTGGCATGTTTTTAGTTTCCCAATTATCTATTTCCCTGTATATATAAAAAATATAAAGGCTGAATAATTATGGGAGGAAAATTGTTGGTATTTTTAAAAAAATAATACAAGGAGACTCTTCAATTTTAATTTCCAGAATAGGCAGCTACATAAAAGCATATGGGAACTCAAAATTTTGAGGCAGACTTTAGTCAGACTTCAGGGCCTGAAATCATCCCATTTAACTGTAAGCACTTAAATAAAGGGGCCAAAGTTATATATATCTTGTAATTTCTCTACAATTTAGGGAGGTAGAAGAGCATCTCCAGAGGATGATTAAGTCCTCCTGAGATGTGATTTGCCTTCTGCCTATCTTACTCTCCTGACTATACAGTAGGTCTGGAGAAACCAGTCAAGATTCTTTCCTAGCCCAATTTATTGCTTAAAGTAGGATAAATCCAAGCTGTATTGTCCAAAAAAAAGGAATGAGTTTTTCAGACATTTCTGACTGCTTAATGTGTCTTATGGGTTAGATGCAGGAGTCTCCCCAGACTACACCGATATCAATGTCTAAATCCATGACTTCACGTTCACTTAACAATACAAATTTATTCTGGATTAGATAGGACAACACAGGCCATCTCTTTTGAGTAGATATAGAACAGTACTGTGATTATTTTGGGTTTACATTGACTGCAGAAAGACAAATTATACCTTATTTGAACTAATATTAAAATGATGCAGACAATAATACCTGATCTATATATAAAGACTGTTGGAAGAACTTCATTTGTGTGTGTGTATTTGAACCAGCAGAATGAGTTAACATTGATTCAGCACTTTACATTCTTCAGCTGTGACATTTTTGATACAGGACTGTCTCAGAGAACCTAGGAATATATCTTTACAGGCATTGGATAACGTACCTCAGCACCCAACTCATGAGTTTTGATTTCTACTTCTGGATGCTGGGTTAGGCGCTGCAGCTCAAAGTAATCAAACCCTAAGTTTTTGTTGGATCTAGATCAAGGTGACAAAGTTGAGATCCCTGATAATTTATCTGTACCCTTGAAATGTATGTTTGGAATTGGAAGTGTTTTATATGACACTGATACAAAACTGGCAAACCAGATGGCAATCAGTTAGTTTGGAGAGGATTTTAAAACAAGAATAATACGATGAAGAAAAACAAGGAATAACATTGAAAGAAATACTCCTGACACAAAAGAGAGAAATGTCATCCATTTCCTCAGTTGGGCTGCAGAATACATTTTCCATATTCAGTTTCTTTGTAAAAAAGATGTACAGAGAAGACCTGGTTAATGTTCTGACAGTTGTTAGAAGCTAAGCAGGTGGATGCTGCTGGCAGGAGGATGCTGTTAGCTCTGAAGAAATGTGACACTCAACAATTAGATGACTGGCAAATCCCTGAAGTATCTGCTTTCCACAATAATATATAGACAACAGTGAGACAATGTGTCCAAATAAAAGTGGCTAGCAGTCTGAAATACTGAACAGTTCCCCAGAGAAATAATAATGAAGAACTATTCAACTAATATCCTCTTTCTCACAGGGATGTTAAAAGGCAGTAATCATATTGGGCTATGCTGGATTAAACTTCGTTGGAACTAGCACATTTAATTGTAAAACTTCATTTAAGATAGTAGTGAGAAAAAGTTAAGCTTTTTTTTCCACCCAAACAAAAAACAAATGCATGAGATCCTAGGGATCTGAACGCTCTGAATGAAAAGCTTTCAATTAGATATAGTTCAGGAAGGCAAAATGGCGAAATAGCTCAGATGAAAACACATAAACAACAAATAGAAACATAATAGGAAAAAAAGCTTGAGAGTTTTAAGAATACAAGTGTGTGACCGCTGTTGTAAGTCAAGGCTTATATGCCAGGGCGCAGGCTGAAACGGTTTCTGATGCTATGAACAGGGGAACTCTAAGTTATCTAAATCCTCTTATACCCAGGAAAGTAGAGCCTTGCAAATTCTCTCAAGTAAACACAGCAACAAGAATATTTGACCACCTTACCAATTTGTCCTCTTAGTTGAAACAGTTCAAAACATTTTCTATAGTGGGTCAATATACCTTTAACCTACATTACAAAGTTCACAGCATATTATTTCCTCTTCTAAGACAGGAATAACTGCAGCTTCTCACTCACTAGGAGAGCAGCACCCGACCATCAACACCGGCTGGCGTGCGAGGAACGCCATACGCTTGAACTGTACCCCGAGACAAGAACATCATTAGCCCTGAGGGTCCACAGGCAAAAGTGTTGTTTTCTTACTCGGTTTTAGGTTGGTTATTTTTTTTAAACTTCTTCACACATGGTTACTTACGGGCTTGTAGCAACTGCCTCGAGAAAGTGGATTTTGAAACAGGACAGCAAGACATCTTTCCTGCCTTGCCAAGGGAAAGGCCCACGTGTCCGGAGAGGAAGGAAAAGCTTTGACGTGTGGGAAGAACCAAAAAAGACGCGTCTGGTCCAGAAACAAAAATCACCTGTCGGGGGAGCCTTCTGGTGAGGTTTCCTGAGGCAGCTCCCTCTGCCAGAGCCCG
>NW_009219586.1:0-346 GCF_000690835.1 Fulmarus glacialis
CCAGCCCGGGGGGGCAGGGGGCTGTGTGCGGCTGTGCCTGTGCTGCGTGCCGTGTGTGTGCGAAAGAAAACACCCCCCGAACCAGACCTTTCCTCCGCAAAGGCACTTTCCCCGTCGCCCCGCAGACAGCACGAGTTTATTCCGACTCGTGTCAGCCCCCGGGCTGGACCCTGTCCCTGCCCCGCCGGGCCAGGGCTCCCCGCAACCCTGCGTGGCTCTAAACCCCCGGTTTCCCCCGCGATCTGTTGCTGTTTGCTTTGATTTCGGATTTCAGTGGCAGAGAGGGGAGACGCCAGTTTCAAATTAATGGCGGGGGGGGGGGGGGGGGGTTCGTGGCTTCCGTTGG
>NW_009219586.1:371-3647 GCF_000690835.1 Fulmarus glacialis
GGGTTGGACTGCGGGAAAAATAGGACAATTGTATGGCTGGAAGATCTGGCGGCTTCGGAGGCTCCCAAGAAGTCACGATCCCTCCTGGTTTATTTACCAGATCCCCGGTGTGCATTCTGAATGCATTCCTGGCACAGAGAAAAGTGCATTCGTGATATATTTTCACTTTAAAGAACCTTTCTGTAAGAGGGGGACGAAGGAAAGCGAAAAGACCCCTCTGCCAGGAACTGTAACAAGGAATTTTCAGGGATTTTAATTTCACCGCACGGAGAGAAAATAATTCCGAGATCTAAATTAAAGAAAGACAGACAAATAGGAAGCCGAGATTGAGAGCATCTTGAGTCAGGAAATGAATAATTAAGAACAATTTGTAACTTTTGACACCGAAACTTTTGAGGACACGCCCTGCCCGCTGCATAAAAACAAACCGAAAAGATATAAAATGGAAATGCTTGAAGTTTAAAAAATCCCAATTTTGCCGTGAGAAGGAAGGCGCAGAAATACAAACCCATTATCAGATCCCCAAACGTGGATGTAGGTAACCGTCTTCCTGTTTCTGAATTAATGATTTCCAGGATACATTGCTTAAAATGTGGGGCTTAATTTTCGAAGACCTTTAACAGAAAATAGTCCGTGCATTAGACATTATTTTTAGTTTTCAGCCGTGCGACCTGCTTTCAGACGCGATTGCAGTAATTCTGCGTCCGGTACGATCCGGAACATGTAGGCAGCCGAAAGAGGCATTTCACCGTCTCTGATTTTTAAAGAACTCCAATGAGATTCGTGAACAATTTTGGCTTCCGATTAAAAAAAAAATAAATAAAATCAACATTTGATTTGTTCCCTAAAATGTATTTCCAGTTCTACAGACCTAGATATTAGTAACCAACTAAAACACATACGGGCGCGGGCTCCTGACACAGAGAGAGACAGGAAAACACGATCCGCACGAAAGCGGTACCGCTGGCTGGGTTTATGTATATACAGACGCCGGCACTTACAGGCAGATAAATACACGTAAATATCTTACTGCTCTGATAGAAATAACCTTAGAAAAGCACGGGGCAGAGCAAAACAAACTCGTGTGAAAAATATCCGGGCTGCAATAATTTGAATTATTAATTTTTAATCTTTTTTGCATCTGTTGCCTTTTAATACTTTGTAATGCGAGTTATAAAAGGTGCTGTGAATTATTTATCATGGAGTTGCTGAGGAAATTGCTGTCTTGTAACTTTAGAGGCAACATGTGCAGAAGGGCTTCTGCACAAATGAAGAAAACACACAGCAACATATACCCGCGGGTTTTAGTGGGAAAAGATAAATATCCCCCCTCCCCTCTGAAACCCTAAATATGTTTTAAGAATAACAAAAGAATGCAACAAATAACCCCGGCTCATCGGGGAAGGGACGGGGAAGCCAGCCGGCGCCCTGGCCGAGGCGGCTGGGAGGGGATACGTGGAGGTGTTACTGAAAGGGTGGGGGAGATGGAAAAAACTCTATTTGTGCGAAAGGACTTGGATCGATCGCAGGGCAATGAGAGTTTCCACTAAGTTCAGAGCCAATAAGTCAGTGTCAGAAGCAGGAGAGAAAAAAACCTCAGCGAAAATACAAACAGATCATTTTTCAGCAAACTGCAAAACGAACTAAGATCTCTTGGCGAGGAAGATACAGAAGGTTAGGGTTGTGTGAAAGGAAAGCTTTAATACAGTGTGCACTCCACAGCTATATCAGCCGGGTGTTCCGGAGATAGAGACACCCAGGTAGCAGCGCCCGCGAAGCTGCACCGGCCCCGCCCTGCGAGCCTGCATCTCCCCAGACGCCCGGGCAAAGGCGAACTGCTCCCGTCGCTAATGCAGACCACCCCAGGTGCAAGCGGCTCACAACCGCCTGTCTTGCCGAGTCCCAAAAGGAGATATTTCCCTTTATTCCTGTCACTCCGTTCCTCCTCCCCATGCTTAGCAGGTGCATACTTATTTTTTCCCCAAGTTATTTCTGGAAATGGAGAAAGATCGGGGAAAAAAGCGATCCTAGCAGTCCTATCTGAGAGAGAGCGGGGTTTTGCCTGCAAAGGGGGGAACAGAGGAAATCGGAGCATTTTAAATTCTCCATGAATTAGATTGGGGGGGGGGGGAGATGGAACCGGGCGAGTGTCTTCGCTTTTTTTTTTTTTTTAAAAAAAACCTTTAAAGATCGAAAGCTGAGAAGAGAGAGGGTCTGTATGTAAATGAACATCGGCCGCGGGACACAAAATATTTTCTTTCCCTCTTCCTCCCTCTCCCTACATTTCCTTCCCTTTCTCTTTTTCTCTCTGAACCCCTTCAACTCGCATCCGAAAATAGCGGGAGAGGACGCGTTGCATGGGGGACATGCCGCGGGGTGAGGGAGGGCGGGGTTCGCGAGTAACTGTAATCGACAGTGTGATAGAAAATCGTGTACAGAAAATGAAAGGAGAGAGGAAAAGCCCAAGAGTAGAGAGAAGGGGGACTGCGGCAGGGTCCGCCCGGAGCCGCGAAGCAGCTGAGCTCCGGAGTTTGGGAGCGCATCTCTCCCCAACTCTTGGGAGAGGAGCCGGAGCGGGCACTGCCTCCATCCTCGCCCCGCCACAATGGCCCTGAGGAGCCGCCGCTCCGGCGTCCCGGGCGGGGACCGCGGGAGGGAGAGGTGCTCCCCGGCCCAGGGAGGGGAGACGGCGAATGGGGGGGACAGTCCCCGGCTAGCCTCCGGCTCGGGAAAATTCATTCTGCCTTCTCTTTCCTTCCCATCTTCCCTCCTCTCTCTTTCTTTCTTCCTTTCTCTTTTCTTTCTTTCTCTTTCTTTCTCTCTTGCTCTTTTTCCTCTTCCTTCCTTTTTCTTTTCTTTATCTTTCCTTTTCTCTTTATCTTTCTTTCTCTCATTCTCTTTCTCTCATTCTTTTTCTCTCATTCTCCTTGGTTTTTCCTCTTACTTTTTCTCTTTCTCCCTTTTTCTCTTCTTCTCTCTCTCCCCCACGTGTTGTTCCCCCCTCTCGACCCCCCGCCATCACCTCCATCCATGTGTAGTGATTGGAGATTTTGCAGTACGAGTGGCGAAGAATCCACGACTAACGATGTATTTCTGGTGTGCGTGGGTTGTTGTGTTTTTTTTATTTCTCTTTCCCCAGCAGGGCACGGGGGTGTGAACCAGCTCGGGGGGGTGTTTGTGAACGGCAGGCCCCTACCTGACGTGGTGAGACAAAGGATAGTGGAGCTGGCTCACCAGGGGGTGCGACCCTGTGACATTTCCAGGCAGCTGCGGGTC
>NW_009219587.1:0-1907 GCF_000690835.1 Fulmarus glacialis
TCTCTCCTATTTCCTCTGTCCCTCTGTGCCTGAACCTTCGTTCTGTTCCTCGTTCCCAAATCCTCCCTTTCCCTTCGACTCCTTCCTGCTCTTTCACTCCGGTTTGCAGATCTCAAACCGCTCTGCCCCGCCGTGAGCCCGCTGGCCTTCCCCTGCTCCCGGCAACTCCCCTCTCAGCCTCTGCGGCTTTTTGGGGAAAAAAAATCTCTCTGCCACCCCAGGCATCGCCGCCTTCCCTGGGAGGTGCCTGTTTCCATCAGCAGGTGACTTCCCGACGGCAAAACTTGCTTCGTTAGCGCCGTTAAGCCTCGCATGCGTACCTGCCACTGGGGCACCCTGCGCTGGCGCTTACCTGGGCATCCATCACCTTTTCTCAGTGCCCTGGTATTAATCTCACTGTAATTGCGGCCGTCCCTGCCTCGATTTCCACACTCTTTGACAGCAGATTATATATTACCGTGCCCACGTGGTTCCACATCAAACAATCTGGGACGGAGCAGGCGGGGTCACCGTGACGGCTGGTTGCCGGTGGGACAGGGCGAGCTGGGACGAGATCAGTGCACCGAGACGGGGCCTCGACCCCGCGCATTCTCCTGCGCCCGAGCTCTTGTGCCTGGAAAAAGCAGCTTGTGGGACTGAGACCTGCTAAAGTAACCTGGCCCGAGCAGAGGCGTTCACTGCAGAGCCCCAAACCCGGTGCGGTTTGCACTTTTTGGGGTGAGCTGTGTGTCACCCGACGCTACGGGGATGGGCAGGTTCTTCTAAGGATCCTTTGTGGAATGAGAACTGGCCACAGGGTTATAGTTATAATTGGAGCTTTACATAAAGATTTTAGCAATCAGCGTAGCTTATCCTTACACAGAATTTCTAGCAATTAGCTTGGCTTTCCTATTATCCCTATTTCCCTGCTCCCTGAGAGCTAGTTATCCTCCTCTTTGGGGACACCCAGGTCACCAAGCCAGGCTCTGGTTAGAAGATGTGCACCAGCCAAGGGGCCACTCAGCTCTCGAGGGGGACGGACTGCGACACTGGTCATCCAGGCTGCAGCCACGTTTGTCCCTGCTGCTGTATTCCTTTCCCAAATCCCAAAGAGCTAATTGATCCACCCAGTTAGTTAATTGATTTATAGCTATTAGAGTCTGTAATAACAGACCAGCTGGAAAGCTGCGTTATCTGCCCGGTGGGAGCAGCGTTGAGAAGCAGCCAGCTCCGATGGGTCACGGGCTGCCCTGTCCCCGCAAACAGCACAGCTTGTTTGCCGTCTTTGAAGGATTTTATTCCACCTCAGACTTCGGGCTTTCCCTTTTATCTTTCTCCTTTGCTAACAATTGGCATCAGCGAGCTCACCCCGAGCCTCCCTGTTCTGCCTTATCTCCTCTCGTGTTCCTGCAAGGTCGCAAACTCCTCTTCACGCTCCGTGTTGATGCAGGAGTTTGCATTGCTGGGCAGACCAGTTCGGACCAGCTTGTTATCAAAGCATTCCCAGCCCCCAGCAAAACCTCCCGCTGCTGTCAGACCCTGACACGATGCAGATGTTCATTAAGCATCGGGAAGGTGATGTGTCTCATCGCGGGGCCGGGCGAGATGTCTGTACCTTGTACTAACACATCTGGCTGGTGCTAACGAACTCCCAGGAGTGCCATTCCCAATGGGAATGCAGGGAAATAGGGAGGAGAAGACGCTGTAGGTGCCCAGCAGAGGTGCCCAGTCCCTGGCTGTCCCGGGAGGCGATGTGTTGGACCGGCAGCAGCCTTGGGAAACCCTCTGAGCCGCAGCGGGCTCTGTCCTCGGGGCTGCTGGGGGATGGCGATGCTGCGAGCAGGGCTCAAACCCGGCTGCGGTGCTAGAGGGTGAACGGACACAGGCGGCTTCAGCGGCGCATCGGCCCCGAGCGGCTCTCGGTGAAC
>NW_009219588.1:0-15037 GCF_000690835.1 Fulmarus glacialis
ACCACACCACTCAGCTTGGTGTCGTCTGCTTCATTTTTAATTGGTTACTCTTTTTTGTTGACTTGACCAGCAGTAATTGAAGTGAATTTTTCTGTCAGAGACAACATAGGCACAAAGGTTACTATATGAGGTAGATGAAAAAAATCCATTAAGAAACTAAACTAATGAACTCAAGTTAAAAGCAAGAATTCCCCAGCAAAATATTAATGCAGTTGCTCCACAAGAAATCAAAATGCATTATACATTTAATTTGCATTTCTTTCTTGCACAAACAGGAGAAATTCCTCAAAAATAAAATCCTTCCAAGAAAGCTAACTGCAACTCCAAGGGCATACTGAGGCCATGCAATGCAGTGTTGCTGTTAGAGAAAACTGAACTAGCACTAAATCAGCTAGTGTATTTACATGGCATATTAAAATACTATACAGAAATACTAGCTTCAGTCTTAATAACAGAATAACTTTATTAGTAGCATGCTGTGCATAGGCTAATTACTTTTGCATTGCAAGGTGCAGATATGCTTTTAAAATCCCCTCTCACCTCCTGTTTTCAATGGGAACATCTTCCTCCCATTACCTAATTGAGCACCATACCTTCTGTCAAAGTATCATTCATGTTCAGGTCTACTGTGTTCTTCCTTTACCTTCCTTGCTAATCCAGTATTTTCCTCTTTCTCACAAGAGCTCAAATTGTAGATTTATAGAACCTAAGGCTATGAAAAACATTACGATCATCTACCCTGACCTCCTGAATAACGCAGACAACAGAATTATATGATTCCAAATTAAATCTATAAACTCCTACTAAAGCAACAGTTTATTGTATTAAATGACCTCCAATTCCAATTTAAAAGACTTCAGGCTCTAAAGAGCCCATCATATTCCTATACCATTTGTTCCACTGGTGAAGTACCCTCACTACAAAATTAAATCTTATCTAAATCTGCCTAACTTCACCTACCATGCGTTGATCTGCTTAGTCTTCTACCAGACACAGGAGCCTACTATCAGAAATCTCCTCTAGGTTTCTGTAAATTTTAATTAACTCTTTTCCTAAACTTCTTTCATTAAATCAGCTTTCTAGTTCCTCTCAGTCATGGTGGGCTGAGGAAGATAATATTAATCCAATTTACCAAATATTTTGGAGAATCAGTAAACCCAAAGCCTATGCAGAAATATATGGGCAAAAATAGACATTGAACACAGGAGTAGAAAGATAGAATACCAAGCAACCATAAAGCTGAAAAAAAAATTGCTACAAAGAAATTTATGTTTATAGCGAGTCAGTAGTAATGATCTGACATTAGTTATCTAGTCTGCTTTCAAAAACGTATCATTGGACCAAGCAACTTTATCATTGGATTCTTTCAAAATATTCAGCTGTTTGAAGCAAAACTCCATTTTGATCATTTATATCATTTATACAGAACTGAAATAGTCTTATTTGCACATGAATTGAAAATAAAAGAAAAATTAAGCCCGTAACATTAAAAAGGGATCACCTTGTTCAAGATTTTGGCATTTACCATGAGTTAAAATACTCATTTGTTCCTCATCTTTCAACATTATTTCATCAGGTTTTTTTCCTGATTGTCATAATAAGCATGCCCATGTAAGCGTGCTGGGTTTGGCTGGGGTAGAGTTAATTTTCTTCACAGTAGCTAGTATGGGGCTGTGTCTTGGATTTGTGCTGGAAACAGTGTTGATAACACAGGGATGTTTTCGTTACTGCTGAGCAGTGCTTACACAGAATCAAGGCCTTTTCTGCTTCTCACACCACCCCACCAGCGAGTAGGCTGGGGGTGCACAAGAAGCTGGGACAGCTGACCCCAGCTGACCAAAGGGATATTCCATACCATATGACGTCACGCATATAGAGCTGGGGGAAGAAGAAGGAAGGGGGGATGTTCAGAGTGATGGCGTTTGTCTTCCCAAGTAACCATTACGCGTGATGGAGCCCTGCTTTCTTGGAGACGGTTGAACACCTGCCTGCCGATGGGAAGCAGTGAATGAATTCCTCGTTTTGCTTTGCTTGCATGCACAGCTTTTGCTTTACCTATTAAACTGTCTTTATCTCAACCCACGAGTTTTCTCACTTTTACAATTCCGATTCTCTCCCCCATCCCACCAGGGGGGAGTGAGCGAGCAGCTGGGTGGTGCTTAGTTGTCAGCTGGGGTTAAACCACGATGGCCCCTTTTTTTTTGTTTGTTTGTTTTGGTTTTTTTTCCCCGAGATAAAGAAATTTAATAGGACAGAAATGGAAGGGAAAATAATAATGTTAAAAATTATACAAAACAAGTGATGCACAATGAAATTGCTCACTATCCGCTTACTGATGCCCAGCCAGTTCCCAAGCAGCAGCTGCACCCCCCAAGACAACCCCCTCAGGTTTTTGTTCAGCATGACGTTGCTGGCTGGCGTTAAACCATAAGAGTAAGTTAATATGTATTGAAATAAAAACAACTAAACAGAATCAAAATGTTTAAAACGTAGCCCTAAGGAACTGCTGCGGAAAAGGGCAAGCTTTCTAACTTTTATTAGAAGTTTAGACTGAACTACAGGTTAAAGGTTCTGTAACATACTAACAACACGGTTTCCTTTAAGATATAGCTTTTGGAAGCTTACCAAGACAAATTTTAACTCCTTGTACAATTCTAACCCTGTTTGCTATACAAACTTCTTTGCCTCATTCAACTCCTTCCATAAACTCATGACTGCCACAAAGACTAGAAGAAGTGAAATTATTTTTCTAACTCACAGTGAAAATATAATATTTATAATTTTCTACAGCTCCATCCTTTGCCCGATGTGAGCAGGATTTTGTCTCCTTTGCAAAACACCAACACACTTTAAAGTACATAATGAATAATTATTATATGAATATTTTAAAAATTGAGGTTCTATACAACATTGGATTCTATAAATCTTCTACAAGTGAGCTAAAACAGTATCAAGTTTGACCAAACCAGATTTCACATGAAACTGATAATTATAAAGAGTTATGCTTGAAGATTAAATCACTGAAAAAATGCTGAAACCTTATGATAATCAACAGAAAGAAATACTTTCAACAAAGTATGGAACCAGGAAATTATTTTCCAGAACAAGAAGAAAAATGCTATTAGGATAAAAATATAAAAGCAAAGTGACCTAACCAATTGTAACCAATGTAAAAATGAGACACTCTGTTCACAGAGAGCGAGGACATTTTCTGAAGTGTTACATTAGTCAGAATGAAGTAGGCCATTTGAGAGAAGTCTGAATGAACAGAAAGCTGGAATTTTAACAAGAAAATCCACATGTTGACCAGATCCTCATTTTCCTAGGGACTATGAACTAAATGTAAGTCTCAAAATTAATTTTTTTTTTTTTTACCCAACAAGTACAGTTAATTGCTTATTTAGGAATTATAGCAGCTGTACTGTAAGAAAGAAGAACCACTAATTAAAAATATAAGAGAGACAGGACCTCAAATGCAATTTCTCTGCTGATCTTTCCTATCTAATACCACTCTAAAAGGAACACTCCTATTAGATGCCTATATAAGACTAAAATTCACTGAAAAAATTCTTCCTTTGTAGTAAGCATCTCATTCATCCCATGAATGATAATGCAAATACCTTGCCTTCTACAAAAAAAACAGCAGAGGAAAAGTTAGTGCCCTCTTTTTTTCTCCATAGTTTTATATGGAAACAAGAAGTACACTTTATGTTATCTGTCTATTCATTCATCTTGTTTTACTCAGCTGTAAATGAGTATATTTTATAGGCTTTAAGTAGCAGGAGCTGCAGTGGTGACCTATATGGGAGGAGGTCATGAACTGCTATGTGCCTGTCAAAATTGGCTCCAGCCTGTCCCAAACGAGATTAAAATGGTGGAAAAAACTTCGGGAGCACACGGCATCCCTGCTCAGACATATTTAAGATAGACAGAGGGAGGTGTGAGGGGCTGGAGACAGACTTGGGGAGGATGGGGCACTCCAAGCGAGAAGGCAGTAGGGACACCCCTGAGGGATTGCGACTGTGGGCAAACCACAGCAGGACAGGGGCACCCCTAAAGAATTGTAGCTGCTAGTGACCCACAGCAGTGCAGGGACACCCCTAAGAGACTGTGGCTTACAGGTGATCCACACAGGAACCATTGACACGCATTAGCAGACGGAAACCGTCACACAAACCACCCCAAACTCCTGCCTGCCCATCGCCATACCAGAGGTGTTTACCCAGACCAAGTACAACTCGTGGCAAAATAAGTGCAGTTGCACTGGGGCAGGGAGGGAACACATGTTTATGTTAAGTGTGTGTCTAATTGCTTGTCATTTTCTTCTTCTCAACACTCAAAACAGTGATCAGAGATTCACGTTGGTTTGCAATAAATTATCTCAAGTAAAATTCCCCAACTCGAGATTGTCTCACTGACCGTATTACCTTAAATTTTAATCCAGGGACCTAGTTCTACCAAATTTGAGAGTGACTGAGTTCCCAAAGATATTACAGCTGTTGTAGTAAATGGGGAGGGCCAGGGGATAGAAAGATGGGAATAATCTCTATTAGTTCCTTGACTGATGGTAGAACAGGGAGACTTTAGATGTTACCCACTCTGACAACGGCCAGCCGGCCATTCAACACATCCATTCTTTGGAATAAGCACAAGCTTTGTTTGGAATAAGCCAGAGCACATGATGCCTTTTTGCCCAGCCAACAGAAGTGAAAGCAAGCTGAAGGTACTACAAGCATATGTTTTCAAAAGGACGAGAAAGAAATGTGAAAAAATGCAGTGGGATTCAAAGGCTATCAGAGGACTGAAGGTATAAGGATATAAGGGGTACTGCTTTAGAAAGCCCTAGGGAGATCTAGAGGTAGCACTAAAAGATGCCAAAGAAAGAGGGAGGTGGCAAATAGATGGATTTTACAGTGGCAGTATGTAGGGGCCATGTGATACCAAAAAAAAAAAAAAAAATTCAACGAAAACATACTTTGTTACTTCTCACTGAACAAAGTATTGCACTACTCTAACAATAGAGCATTAACATGGAAAATGAGAGATACGGGTTATCTTCTCAATGTGAAGACATACACTTTAATTCCATGGCGCTCTTGCCACCAAGGATGGGCAGAGAATGGGGTACTACTTACCCTTCCTGCTGCTGCTGCTGTAGGTAGTCAGGAATGCAAAACACCTGGGACCAAATATGCCACCATGAGAAGTTTGCCTTCACGTACTTGTTCCCAAGAATGCTCACTTTCTCTGCAAGATCCACAAAAATTTCACTGTAAAATGACAGAAAGTTATCTTTGGTGCCAATTATGGCAGCTTCCTTCACCACTCACTTGCTAATTATTTTTTTCTAACAATTTTGATACTACTTCTCATTCTGCCCTTACTATTGGCAAGATGGTCCCTATAAGGTCTACATTTTTAACTTTTACTGGGGAAAAAAAAGAAGTATTTTACCAACAGAATATTTTAACAAACTAATTAGTATGAACTTGAAAGCTATTAACTTACTGAAAAAGCTATTAACATATTTTCATTATGCTATCTTGCAAATTAAATACTGTCTATGAGACTCTAGAATCAGGTCTTTACTCCGAGAGGAAATGTCTCTGCTAAGGAGATCAATTGTTTTTTTTTTATATTAGAAAAATAAGGTAACTTGACAAATGTGTATACGTTTCCCTCGCATATATTTTTAAGTGGTGTTCGTTGTACAGCAAATGTTTACAGACATCAGACTTTGCCGAACTCTAAAACCTAGTATTTCAGCTCCCCGAGTGACAAATCCTTACTTTTTGGCTGGCATGTTGTTATGCTTGTCCCAGACTGCACTCTTCATTTTTGTTAAACCAGGGAAAGAATTACACATATGGATGTCAAGAAAAAAGCTGCATCCACTTCAAAAATGAAGTACATAAGAAATGCTTTGTCCTTATTAAAAGTGAGGAAATCTTTTGCTTAAAAGCATAAACCTCATCACAATTTAACACAAAGGTTTGAAATAAGGCATATGGGATGAACTATCTCAATACTGTGCTTTCATGAACCCTGTAGAAATTCTCCCACCTTTGGCCAAGTTGTGAATCTATGTAAATTATATTTTGCATATGCTCAGCAGAAAGTTCATTCCAAAAGCAAAAGTCTCTAAAAAAAAAAAATCCCTACTGAGTATTCTCCAAGCTGAAGATGAAGGAGCTAATCCAGCCCTTTGTAGTTGCCTCTGTTCCAGGCTGTTACAATGCCAAAGACAAGAATAGACAGCAAGGGAACATTTTCTTCTGTGCCTTTTTTTCCTTCACTAATTGAGCACTGCGAGTTCACAGATGCGAGAAGCATAAAAGAGGGAAGAAAGACCAAAGACAATTAGGTAGATGAGACAGACAACTGCTACTGGAACAATGATAAAAAAGGTCAGAGAAAAAAAAAACAGCAAAAGGGGAAGAAACTAAGATGAGAGAGTTTTAGACCTGTATTTGCTCATGAAGAACAATGAGCAAAGTCAGGACAGAAAGTAAGGTGAGGATATGGGTAAAGCAAGATGAGGAAAGATGCCAGGGAAAGAAAAGCTGTGTTAAATAAGAGGGACACAGACAGATGTGGTCAGCTAAGAGGAGGTAGAGTACAATTCTGTACCTATATAATACATCCTGCTCAGAAACTGGAACTCAGTCTGAGTTTACAATCTCAACAGTCTTTAGTGGTCAGCAAAGCATGTGCTTTAACAACCTCTAGAAGTTGGCCCATATACAGATGATTATTGTTAGTACTCTCTCAAATTAAGTAGCAGATGTTTGCATTATCACAATGAACTATGTGAAGATCAATATAATTCCAAGTAATGGATTTTTTTTTTTAGTTCGCTTCACTTAAAAACTTAGCAGTTTATATTGATAAAACTACAATTTTTCTGACTGATCGTTTTCTAACTGGATAATATTATTTCCCAAATTACTTTTATCCCTTCCTTCACGTCATAAATCATTGCCAGAGAAGCACTGGTATTATATCTAAAACTGACAAAGAGTTGAGCTGGCACCACTAGTAACAGGGTAAATATTTTTTAAAGATCTTTTTAGTGCTTTGCAGGAAATATCACCATCACTGCCCCAAACTAATAAATAACCCTGTTGTTGGATACAACACTTACTGAATTTGTCCTTCCACAGAAAAATAAAATCTTACTGAATAAACCTGAGATACCAAGATCCCTCTGATCGTACATAATGAGATGAAAAAATTAATCTATTTAATTCCTTTACCAAATACAGTTGTTTAAGAAAAATATCCTTCACAGTAAGCCAATTTAAAAAAAAAATAAAACAATATTGTAAAAGCAACCTTCGTATTTATCATGTTTCCTAGTCTAGATAATCAGAAAGATAAGAGGGAGATCTGTTTCGATGAATGTGGCCCCATTTTTTTAATTCAAATTTTTTTATATTATTTTTCATTGGGAGGGTCATAAAAGAGCATGCCTTCTTCCTTAGTTGTATGCAACACTAAACTGAAGTTTACAGAGACGTTTAGATTTTAATGTTGATCTTTGTATCATCATCGAATATAATGTAGACACACTGTAGTGCTCCTGCTCTTATGAAAACCTACACAAAGTAGGAGACACCTGTGCTTTGAGAATCAAGTTAGTGTACACAGTGCTGCAAAGATCTAAAGGGACAAAGTGTAAATCTTAAAATGAGAAGGATACTACTAAAAGATGGTCCCCCCAAAAGAAAATGAGGGAGAGACCCCAGTAAGAAAAACTGTACCTTCTTTATCTCTAGCCATTGTTCTGAAGAATCTTAGGTCTTGTGTTGAGAAATGTTGACTGCAAAGCACAGAAAGCAAGTTTGTTGCATTAATAGGTACGATTGTAAACAGTTACTTTTCAGATTAAAACCGCATTTTACAGTGATGCAAAGAACTGCAAAACTGAAAAGAGGGATTATAAAACAGAAAGGGTACTCTTCAGTTTAAGAAATATTTATGTTGCTCTCCAAGGAGATTTATTTCATCCACCATATAGCATGTGTGAAGAGTTATGCTGATCCTTCACTGGGAGCTAAGTACCCAATAGTTTTTACATTACCATGTACCACAATTGCAATCCTTGACATTGGTTATAAGTGTCAGACAGAGCCTTCATTAATTGTCATCATCTTTAAGACATAAAAGAAACCCTCTCTCCTTGAATGTTACTACACAAAAAGTGTACATGTTATCTATATACAGCAAGCGCAAAAATGTTTTGTACTGTAATAATAATCATTTGGAATATATAGGATAGAAAGTGTACTATTGTTAAACTGTCAGTCAAAATCCTTGTTACACAAGGATAGAACATCACATCCACCTATAACAGCCTTTTCTGTCAGTCAAATGTGTCATTCTATACAAATCTAACATCAATTTGATTTTTAAATTGGCAGAGGCTGTAAAACATTATTCTGATGTGATACCAATGTGATCTAAGTTGCTGTTGATATCAGAATACAACATGGGTTTCCTCTCAAATCCAGTTCTCCTCCTGCTTTTAGGCATCTGCATAACTTAGATGACTTTGCATATATAAATACATGAACAGACAAATGACATTTTTTTTCTTTCATTACATGGCAAAGAACATGTTTGGTGATAATCTCCTCCAATTTGAAATAAACCATCATTTGAAAAGCCTATCAGGGTGATGAAATCATTATTAATACGTACCCTACAAAACCCAACAAATACTCCTGTTTATCCATCACATACCTTCATTCAGAATCAGATTAGCCCCTTTATCCCAGCTATGAGCAACTGTGGCTTGTGAAAATTGAGTTGAAGAGCACTGAATTCCTACAGCATTTTTCTGTGACATTAGCTGCAGAATGAACTGAATGGGACAAACTACTCACTCATAAAAGAATGCAGAGTTGGACTCTGTTTCTTGTCCCACTGCAAAACTGAACACAAATTAAAAGGACAGACAAAATTTAAATTTTATTATACAAAAAAATAGAAAAGAAAAAGTCAAGACAAGCTCTGGCCCTTTTTAGCCTATTCCCATGCACAAGTTGATGTCTGCAATTTTTGTAATAACTTACTAATTTTTGTACCTGGGTTCAACACAAGCTAGAGAAAGCATATCAAATCAATCTCTCCATAGACAACCAACAAATTTAACCATCCATTTTCTTCCATCTTTGAAATGTGCGAGTGGAGGTAATAAAAAGTACAGATTACCAAAAGCAACGTTAGGTTTTCATGTCACATCTTTTTACTTTTTCTTTATTAATTTCATATAGGAATCATTAATCTAGAGTGATTTATTAGCATTCTTACAATTATTTGGGCATACGCAATATAGCAGACCTTTTTCATGGATACAATCAGTGACTTTTAATATACCTGGCATACACAACAACTTTATGGAATACTACCTAATGAATTACAAGATTCCAAAATCCTCAAGAGGTCTGGGTGCAAGTTCAAACAAATTGCTACTGAGATGGTATCACCAATCTCTTTTTCACTTGCACTGTTTCAATAACACTTCCAGTCAAAAGTAAAGGGTGCCAATGCCTAAATCATCCCAGTTTTCAGACCACTAAAGTTTACAACTGTTAGCAAAGGTACAGGACTATGAAACAGAGAGGCTAAAATGCAACCTCATGCTTTAGTTTACCAACGCAGCTACCTTTTTGCAGAACTGAGGTAAATAGCTGGCTACAGTAAACCTCAGTAAATCAGAATTAGAACTAAGTTACGTACAGAACTACTCAAGAGTAGTCAGGCTAAAACTCAAAAAAATCCCAATACCTTGCTTTTGTTCTCAGCTTCAACACCTTGACTTCCCAGTAAACCACCTAATATTTCTATTACTCAGTTAAAATTTAACTATTGTATCTCAAAAAATCTCTTATAAGGTCTAACTAGTTCATTCATGTTAAAACTATGAATACTTAATATAAAAGCAATTTGTAAGGCAATCAAGAGTTTACACATAAAAATTAAACATAGGTAATTAATGCAATTAATATTTATTGCAATATTTACTCAGGTAGTATGTCAAATGAGGGTAAAACATAGGCAGCTCGCATATTGGTTCTGTGTACAGTCTTTCCATTCTGAGAAAACTGTAATTTACTCAGCACAATGCATTATATATATTCAATTGTTCAGCCTTATAACATTCCATGTGGCCAATTATGTTATGCTAACTGCTTCTGTTTATGTGCTTTTTAATTTAAGATAGGGATAAAAACCACCTAATCTCAATTACCATTTTAAATATTTGAACTGGTATTTGAAAGCTGGTCTACAACGAAAAATTCTCAACAAGGTAACTACACAAATTACAGAATCATGGAATGGTTGAGGTTGGAACGGAACTCTGGAGGTCGTCTTGTCCAACCCCCCACTCAAAGCAAGTTGTTAAGAGTTGTGTCCATTTGAGTTTTAACCATCTCCAGGGATGGAGACTCCACAACTCATCTGGGCAACCCGCTCCAGTATTCAATCACCCTTACAATATGGGGGATATAATAAATCACTCACTCTCAGTCAACCATCATACTGTCAAAAATAATATAAGCATAGTTATGCTGGAAAAAGAAAAAAAAAAATCTAAATCCTTCTGAAGATGATGTTTAATCTGCTTAGAAAACTGGTCTATAAAGAATAGCAAAAATAGAATTTTTTTTTTCCCAGTAGAAGCTTCCTTCATGAGAGGGCAGGTGCTTGACACTGTAAAAATACATAGGACAAAATCCCTGTCTCTGGGAGTTTACAGTATGCCATTAAAGCACAATTTAGGACAAAGAACCTCAAGTACATAGAAATACACCTAAAAACTTGGAAATTAAAAGTATGCAGTTTGCCAGGGCTACAAAATAGGCCTGTTCCTTCTTTTTTATGGATAAGTATACAGATAAAAACTGAAATGAGCTAAATTTTGTATTAATTTTCAACTTTCTTTAACAATATTCTACATAGCCTTAATATAACACTGATAAGAGTATTTCTTCTTTAGAAGGAAAGAGTAATGGAGAAATAATGACAAATTACTAAAAAAAAACCTAAAGAAATTAATGTTTGAAATTTACGTGAGGAAGAAAATTTTAATCAAACTATACCATATATTTTATATATTGGAGTCAAATGTAAGGAAGTATATTTACAAAACCATTCACAAGATTTTTCCAGGTATTTTAAATTACAGAGCTAAAGACATTATCATCACAGTCTCAGTGGAAGGGTGCTGCTTTCTGTTAGAGACTAAGAATCACATAAGGGCAAAATAAAATAATTATAAAAAAATAAACCAGAAAAGATGCAAGATCTTTCTGTTACTTCACAAATAGCAAAACTGAATCACGAAATTGAGTTTATATAATACCTTAATCTGACAAAAGACAAAAAAAACCCAACCACCAGACAACTTTAAATGTGGAGGTTACCACATAAACCCTTCTTGTCCTCCAGGATGTAAATATTATGAGTCATTCTTTCCCCAAATTTATATCTTCAAAGAAGACTACATCATGGCTGATTTTCAAGCATTTGGAAATAGGCATGGAATACAGCACACAAATTTTCACAGTGACAGTTGAATTCTAATTATTATTTTGTTTGATAAAAATGTCTAAAGTCTATACAATGTAAACTTGCCTACTGTACAATCTCTTCCACCAAAAACCATACCAAAGATTTTTCAGTACCAATGCACTGTCTCACGCATCATAAACTATGGAACAGAATCAGTTCTCTCAACAGATCTGCATCTCCACCAGGACTTCTGCTGGCTGCATCAGGTAGGTACTATGATTTTTTCCCTCCTCCTGTGCTGTCATGATTATGCCAGCAGAATACAGTTGGATGTACCAATCTTAAAATTTCAAAGCATAGAACAGATACTAATTTATGTCTACAACACTAAGAAGCAAGCAGGTATTTTACATACCGGGAAATCAAAGAAAGGTGAAGTGCTTTGTCTAAAGGCACTTGGAAGAAATGAGTAACAAAGCCATAATTAAAATTGAACATCAAGCTTCATGTTAATCCTCTAGACCTAACTGCCTTTTTCAAAGTGCATGATTTGGAACATCAAAAATAAGAATCAATTCAGTCCTTTTTCTCAATACACACTTTAATGATAAAATAAAACACCACATTCAGCTGCTCCCTCCGTATTAGTACGAACAATAATCTTTCTTAGGAATCAAATTCATAAAATCATTTTGGATTAAAAAAAAAAGTATTAAAAAGGAAGCCAACTCACAGTTAAAATTTAAATTCCGCATTTGATTTGGCCTCTTCCTCTGTGTACTGAGGGACTGACATGAAAACACACATATGTGCCAGGTATGCTAGCATACCAACTTATACTACTGATTTAATTAGTGTGCTTTCAATGCAAAGGTGCAGCACCTCAGCAATTATGGGATCGTTAATACAACAGAGCATAACAGCACCTTTAGAGATCTTGTCTAACCTCTAGGCGCACATATAACTCCCATTAAGGCTAATGGGAGTCACATGTGTGCATCCAAGGGAGAAGAGACCCATTAAAACTGATACAACATATCCATTAATCTTCAGGTCACACTTAAGGTCAAACATTATAAAAATGTTTATGAACAGTACTTACTAGGTATGCACAGTGGCTACTTTGGTTTTAGGACAGACCTGTGAGCAGTTAAAGCCATGGAAAATGTCTGCTTTAAAAGCATCATCACGTTTCAAGTAGTGGCACAGAAATTTGAGAGTGCTTTTCTGTAGTCAGAGAGGACATTTTTCTATCATCTCCTGAAAGAATTAGAAGGATAGAAATGACAGGGAAGGTTAGACACGAATGAAAACCTTGGACAAAGGTATGCTCTAGCTTTTCATTTTTCTTCCATCCCCCACTCTTTCTTCATATTTCAGTCCCTTAGTTGTGGTTTTCCGCTTCAGGAAGAACATTAACTGCAGTGACTAAATTCCTAATCTGTGCAGTCTGCTACAAAGACACTACAAATAAGATTTTGATTATTGAATCACCAGCAAACCACAACAATTCAAGCACTGCTTGCAGGGAGGAAGGAGTGTTGAAAGTTTTTCAAAGAGAAAGGTAACCTTAGTTTGCTACCCATTTCATTCTGCATATCTGAAAACTCCCTTTTTCACCACTGTAGCATAGTTCAAGCAAGCATGCTATTTTCCAGCTTAGAAAAAGCTAAGGCTATCCAGCCTGTAAAACCAATCTGATCAGCAGTGAATTTGCTACCTTTGTCCACATCAAGTCCTGGAGGACAGATAGATTTCTCAGCAGCATGGGGGCCAGATGATCTCCATATGAACAGAGCAGAAGGAACAGCAGGAGGAAATGCGAGTGTCAGATGAGCACAGAAATGAGGACAAACTTCAGATATGAACTACCCCTGTCTGTTTACTGTTTCTTTCAGGAACTGGAGTGAATGAGGAAAAGTGGCTTCATCAAGAGTTATTCATGAACTATTCTGAAACTCATCTTCCAGAACTCATGTCAAAAGTCTTATTCTGCATGTGAGGCTTGTTCAGCACTCCCTAATTACACTTCCTGTTACAGGGTCCGTAAGTATTCCAAGCACGGACAACTTAGCCTTGCAAGCTTTTGTTCAGAGACGTCGTATGTCAGACATAGATGGTCAGCTGCATCTGGAGTTCAGGTCAAAACACAGGCAAGAGGCTGGAGAAAAACCTCTCATCTAGAAAGCATGGCTCCCAGGGACAGCCACAACAATATCAGCCACACCAAGAAATAGCACATTGCTTCAGTCTTGAGTTGCAGGTCCCCTATTGCCTTTCTCTGGTATGCCCATATCACACAGGGTCTCACTTCACAAGATTTTTAAACACTGATGTAGCTCTTTACAGCGCCCTGAACAAGGAAGTGTTTTCCTTTGTTTCTAATTCAAATATGCAATGATAAATAAATGGTAATAAATAGATTATTAATTCCATGTTTCAATTAAATGAATTACTCAGCAGAAATAAATGATTGCATGGTTTTGTTTCAAAAACAAAGCAAAAATCGGTCCAAATACCTTGGTGTATATGGTAGACTATCTAAACATTTGGGGGTGACTGCTCTTCCTTTATTAATGGTCATAAGCTTTCCATTACAACGTCCTTCTGTGAAACAAAAGAGCTGTCCTAGCTAAAAAGATAAAGTTACCTCATTTTGCTTAAAATGCAGTTTTCACATAAAAAGATCTAATCTCCATTTTGTAAAATGAGCCATTTTGTGAATTAGCCTTATTCACTTCGAACAGTTCTTCTAAAAGAGGAATTACTCATTGTTAACGAAGTTAGGCATCTGTTTTGAAGATGCTTTACCATTGTGAAAAATGACATGTAAATATTCAACAAAACTGTTCTTTCAAGATCATAACATTCATAAAGAGCTGTATCTTGTTTTGTGACACCATAAGTAGTCCAGGGTGCTACCTAGTTTCTTGGCTGCGAGTTAGAAAAAAATGGTATAGAATCCATCAACATGTGCCCATGGAATCTCCCTACAGCCTCCTTAGCACAGATAACCTCAGCAAGGTATGTGAAGAACTGGGACCCTTAACGTCAGCTGTGAATCTGTATTCATGAATACGCCAAAACTAAATATAGTTACTGTTTGGAAATAAATAAATCAGTATTTGAGTATCTTTTAATTTTTGTGTAATAAACAATGTAGATTACTCTCAACCTGTTCACACAACCACATTTTAGAGAGTTCTCTTTAATTTGCTTTCTGGAACCATAATAGCCAACTTTCTAATGCAGTTTTCCTCAACTAAGTGTGTAATACGTTCAAATAACACCTTCTGAGTCACCTAAAACATTCTGGGACCCGTGAGGGAGGACTTGGCTGTCACTAAGGCCAGTAACCAACCGATCAGCCACACAACAAGCAGCGCTGGTGTAAAGCTGCTGGAGAAATACCTGCCTGCAGCACTTACAGGCTGTTGCCACATTTCCTCCCTAGTCTGCTCAGCTTCTCCTCTTACAGCCCTGTGAATCCTGTCAGTAAATGCTACACAAGCCCCTC